>NW_017386093.1:153009-155913 GCF_000237925.1 Schistosoma mansoni | reverse complement strand
TGCGCACAGTTGCAGTGGACGGTCACCGTTATCTGACCTACGACCAACAAGTCCCCATCGGCCACCTAAACGACTCTCTTCTGTGCCTAGACGCCCGACCTGAGCATTCAAGTCTCCGGCTAATACTACAATATCTGTCGAACGCGCTTTCTGGAGAAGAACAATTAACTGGTGGTAGAATTCATCCTTGATTGCATCCGGGCTGCAATCTGTCGGGGCATAGGCGGAGATGACGAAAAGACACCGTTTCTCACGCCGATTTTTTCTCACTTTGATAGAGCTTTCTAATCTAACAGCACATAACCGACTGTTAATGGGAATCCAATCGATTAGTGCTGCCTCAGCTCTAACGCTTAGTTGGACACCAACGTCGGGAAAATCAGACGAAGATGCTATGGAATATTCAATATATCACATAATACTTCCATTGGTAAGGGTTTGGCCTTAGATGACTCATAAACACTCTATCTCGCAGTTGATTTATATATCTAATAATTAGTGTATTTTCGACAATCACTTCATACAATACTGTACCACGTCGTTTTTTTATACACCCAAATATCCATTTCGGCTTGCCAGGCCGGAAATCCCGTGCATAGACTAAGTCACCTGCTTTGAATTCTCGAATTTTCGGACAATTCCATTTCTTATTTTTTTGTAGTCCACTCATTCTGTCTTTCGGGTTCAAAACATCAAAAATGTTCTAATTGGTCGGCCAAACGTTATTTCGACTGGTGATTTCCCGTCTTAACAGTTTGGACTCGGTGTAACTCTATACGAAATTAAAAATTGTTGCAGAGCCTCTTCTACATTGCCTTCTCCTCCCATAATCTTGAAAAGAGCTCGTTTAAGAATATCAACAAATTTCTCTGCCTGCGCGTTTGACTGAGGGTGATACGGTGGAGTTCTAATGTGTTCGATTCCATTTTGTTTCCAGAACTCCGCAAACTCTGGCGACGTGAACTGCGTTACGTTATCTGAAACCAAAACATTAGGTGTACCAAACCTACCAAATAGTTGTCTCAGATGTAGCAGTGTTTCAGACGTAGATGGTCTTCGTACAACATAAATTTCAAGCCATTTTGAGTATGAATCTACCACCACCAAAAATATTGTCCACTTATTGGTCCAGCATAATCAACGTGTAGTCGGACCCAAGGCTTTTTCGTTTCTGGCCATGGCTGGAATTCTTCTTTCGGTACATTCAACGGTAAATCCCACAAACCAAATTTATCAATCCAATCAATACCCAATAGGTTGGTATTACAGTTCCCGGATACATAACATTTCCCGGTCATAGTCTTTTCACCAAACGTGAGAGGTAGCTGTATTACTCCAAGAAGAGTAATATTAGTTCCTGACGCATTCTTGGCACTATAATATGTAGGTTGATATCGGGGTCGACCAATTTTAATCTAAGTCTCTCTGGAAATTAATGTTATGTCAGACCCAGTATCGACTTGCAGTTTGACCGGTTTACCATTAAAAAAGATGATTACGTACTTTCTTTTGGAGGAGAATTGGTCACTTTTTGTGACCAGTCAGTCAGTCAGCTACAACGTAGGACCAGGCACATATATGCATCGGTCCAAGTTGCCATACCTCGTTAGCACAACAAGATGAACACCGGATTCATAGAAGTAGTTAATCTAGTGGTGGTAGTATATAAATTATAGGTTGTGTATAAGGAATATAGTACAGGAAGAACTACAGACGTGAAGCAATTTTAATCTCAAGGTTTAAGGGAAGATAAAGAGTGTATACACCTACGCCATTGTGATCGATTCTGGGCCATGACACCTAGAGTCTCCAACCATTGGTTACGATAGTCACGCGGACCCCAACTAGGTAGTCTGCATCTGCCAACATGGCTCAGACTAGAAGTTAGTGACTTCATGCTCTGATGCCACGTTTCGGTTTGGCCGCCCCTAACTCTCTTCCAACCATCCCCAATACTAGTCAGCATAGCGCATCGTGGTAATCGGTGTTCAGGAATACGTAACACGTGGCCCAAACATCTCAGTCGATGAAGATTTATGACCTCATCACCTGATTTACCATCATTCCCTATACCCTGTGTCTAGCCTCACTATTACTTACCCGGTGATCCCAGCAGATGCGAGCAATATTTCTAAGACATCTGTGGTCAAATACTAGTAACTTACGAGTATCTTCTATTCTTAATGACCACGTTTCTCAGCTGTGCAGTATACTCGTCCCTTGATTGATAGACGGATATCTCGTCTTCGCCATAGATGACGTAAGTTGTTAAAAGCCAAACAATCTCTTTCAATTCATGCCGAGATTTCGTTAGATACCAACCCATTAGGGCTGATCAGACTTCCAAGATGAGTGAAGTTGTTGACGTGTTCAACTACTTCACTTCCTATCCTTAGTTCAGGTGTTGATACAGGCCAGTCCTGGAGCAAAAATCTACATTTAGAGACTGAGAAACACACCCCAAACATCCTGGCATTGTTACTTAGTGCTACCAAAAAACTACATTTTATCAGCGTCTTCACCAAACAGGACTGTATTTAGGTCTACTTATATGTACTAATGACTAAATTGATTCAAAAATAAACAAACCAGTCACGCTAAAATTTGGGTGAACATAAGTAGAATTAAATATCTATTTATTTTTAAAATAGTAAATTTCGACTCGATTTCAAGATAAGAAAACTATTACTATGAGTAATTTAACGTGAAATTTTGTCACTTGACGTTTAATTTAGATCAGCAGATTGGTGATAATTCAACTTCATGACCCGAAATGAAATGAAAATTCATTCTCTCAAGCACCCTTCGATTATTTATTTAAAACTTGGTTATTCACAACTTGAACCTCAAAAAACTGGTCTAAAAATATTAATGATTAGTTTTATCACTGTTCACTTATTTGAC
>NW_017386093.1:103791-152809 GCF_000237925.1 Schistosoma mansoni | reverse complement strand
CATATTTAAAGACCTCTGGAGCCAATCCATCTGGCCCAGCTGCTCTTCCTCGTTTCAGATTAGTTATAGCCTTTTGAACTTCAGGTAGGGTCGGGGGACCTACTTCAATGTTCCATTCAGACTGTCTGGGAATAGTGGGTAGTTGTGCAGTAGCTGAAGGCCAGCTAAACCATTCTTTAAAGTGTTTCGCCCATCGTTCTAAACGTCTGGGCTGAGAGCAGATAAGGGTTCCGTCTTTTTCCGAGATTGTCTCACACTTGACTTAATTCCGGTCTGTGACCAGAACAACATATGAGTTATGCGGTATTACTTTTGAAGTCTGCATCTTATTTCCTTTACGGAAGTTGTGCTGACGGTCAGAAAGCTTTGATTTACTTTTATAACACACTTGAGCATGACCATATTTACCATACTCGTTTTTTAAAGTAGCAAACATTGGTAGAATGAGACTTACCACATCGCCAACAAGACGTTTTATGTTTCACTTGGTTTGGGATTTGCTGGGAGTACGAATCTTTATTTCCATTAAAAGATTTACGTAAAGCATTAACTCCCACGTGTTCACTGTCCTTTCTACGAGATTTGTGTCATGCATCAAATTAACCATTCTCTGACATTCTTCAGATGCTGATTGCAGACTGATATTAGGATGTTCGATTCTCGCTAGAATCCGTGTTCTTATATCTGCATCTGCTGAAGATTGTAATCCACAGACAAAAATAAGGCATTTGAACTGATCTGAGGACATTTCTTGTAAACAGAACCGCTCACATTCCTGGTTCACGATGCTTGCGTACGTTACGTAGTCGTCCTGTACTTTCTTTACTAGTTGAAGACACTGGTATCTAGTGTGGAGAATTGATGACCGGTTTCCAAATATACGTGTCAGACACTCAACTGTTTCTTTGAAGGTTATGTCGGCTGGCTTCTTTGGGAGGATAAAATTACAGAATTTTTCGTGGTCAGACACCGAGCTTTCGTAATAATAATCTCAATTTTTTACCTTTCGTCCCACTCTTTACATTCATTAATGAACAAATCCTTATGGCGTTTAAACCACGCCTCAAAAGTAACTCCACTTTCTGGATCAAATATAAATTCAGTTATTGAATTCGCAATAGAATCCGGAGTCGTAGTGGAATTATACACATTCGTTCTTGAGGATATTGACATATTTTTGACTAATAATTCGATAAGAGTATTTTGCTGTTGCAATAAGGTTTTCAGATCATATATATTCCTACTTTATACAACCAGTTCATCAGTGTAAACGTCTGAACACCGTCAATAAACATTGTGCAACAAATAGTGTGTCTCCCGCGTGCCAAGTCACCCGTCAGGACCCTATTTCTAAATATCTCTATTCCACATCCGCCATTTCTTTTATAGACTATTGTCACCTTCTTGGTCTTCGATCGACGCAGATGTTTCTGTTGGTTTTTTATTCGCAAGCTTTTCTCTATGCTCTGCGTTGAGTCCAAAAGTCAGCAATTAGCTTCTATATTTATATTTCAAACAGAAGTGATTAATGTACGAACACAATGGACAGTACCACACCATAAATTAAAAAACAACAACGGTACATAAACAGGCCAAAAGTAGGTGTAAGTAGTAGATTGGCAACAAATTAGAAGTAATAACTCGTATGACAGTAGTTTATGGTGTAGCCGAAAGCTTATGATAAACGGAATACATATACATAGTGATCTAGTTACTTGGTAATTATACTATAACAATAATCCATGAAATATATATATATATATTTTAATACAGATATGTGATACTTATCCACCCGTATTATATGTTCCAAGTATGGTATCAAAGAATATTTTGTATGGAAGTTCACGTTTTCGCAGTCGTGGCCGATTTCCTGTCTTAACTTACTTACATCCAAATGGGAAGGTTAGTTAGTCGTGTTTATTTGTTTGCTTCCTTCTTTGTGTTTTAAACAATATTTTCTTTGTTCGTCACAGTTATTCCCTCCTTATCTATATTTTCTTCGGGTCTTTCCTGTCATGAGAATTTATATTTAGTGTTGGGTCATGTATTCATTGATAACCTGTAGAGTTATGTAAGCCTACATATGACTCCACTGATTATTGTACAAAGTACTTGGTATAAGCCAAAAATCGTACGTTAAACCTCATTATCCGATGAAATCTGATATTTTAATGCCATTCATTTAAGCTGTTCAAGATAATAGATGTTAACTTGTTAAAAGTGATCAGTCCAAATAGTGTAACAGAATTTTTGATTGTGGAACTAATCTGTACTTAAATTTGAACTAAGTATATCTTTTTTCTTAACCGAGAGGCGTTTCTTCAAAGTTTCAAGTCTTATCGTGTATCGTAGTTGTTGTTGTTGTAGGCGTACACATTGCTTCTGGTGCCGCTGCTCTTTTAGAGGTTCTTTAATTAAGATGTTAAAGATTTCCAATGTTCCCCTGTTTTTAAAATTTTTCCAGATAATTTAAATTCTTGACGATAGCAATAACCACAAACTACTCAACTGAACAATTTTTTTTGATAAATTGTATGGTTCCATAGCAGTTATACTTCTGACCATTTATATGGACGTAAATATTCTTTTAAACAGCTCTACAATGATTCAGCGTCAAGTGATTTGTGGTCAAGGTGAATTTGTACGGTCTGTCACTATATTAATTTTTGTGTTAGAATGTGAGCATGGAAAGTGTATGCACTTGTAATATGAAGTAGTGGGGTTGAAATTGTGTAGAAAATAAATAGGGTCAAATGTGCTTGTTTAGATAAACAGTCCAGGTTGGATGATTTCGTGCGTTTCTGAAAAGTGTAAGACCTTTCGCTGTAAAGGTTACAGAAGGTTTAATCAGAGATATCGTGGTTGCTGGCAATATGCAGCGAGAAGAATGTACATTATCCAGATGTCGATTGACTGGGTTGCTAAGTTCTAACTGGCGATCACTCAATATTTATCGTCAGGAAGGACGAAGAAGTAAGAAACGGAAACGTGTTGAAGTACTTTGTGCTGAGAATTCTATATTGTACCAAAAATATAATATTGAATAAAGCTAATAATAATAATAATATTCGGGCCTTCTTTCCTATTGAGGGCGCAGGGATTTAACATTATGTGAAACGCTTTGGCTACTCGCCTCACTTTATAGTTGGAAAAGCCTCTCTTAATTATTTTGGTTTTTTTAATATCAGTTCGGTGATTATTGAAAATAGCATATACTGCTATTGCTGATTTAACTTGTAAACTTTTAAATTTTACAGGATTATTAGGTCTTTTTGTGTAATTTAAATGTTCCTCGACACGAGTTGAGATCTCACGGAAAGACTCTCTGCTATGTAGAACCCATCGGGCTCATATATGTAGATGAAACGTTTGTCATTATCAAAGAGCCTCAGAAAATTTTCCAAACACATAAACACGTTCCCAGGACACATCAAATTCACTTTCGAAAAGGAAGATGAACATAGTGAACTACCATTGTTAAACTGTTCAGTTGAAAAGAATTTTAATGGTAGTGTAAATCTAGCTATATACCGATAACTAACCCATTCAAATCGTCATAATTATTTTAACTCTAAACATCCATTCCGTGCGAAAATGCCTTTAGCCTTGAATCTACATTTGCTGAATGATTCGCCATCTTATCATGTACTTACCTTAATGTACTTATGTGGCATGATAAATCAAATTGGACGTACTATAAATTCTACCTTATCAACCAACAACATAAAATTTCTTTTTAAAAATCTAAACCCCCGTAATTATAAAATACACTTAATTGACTGACTGATGTACACAGCTTTGAGTTGTGTACTTTAGTTTCGTTTAGGGCTAGCAATACTACCCGGTTATCTCAACCGAAGTATGTTGGACGGATTTCGGACCTTGGATGTACGAGTAAAAAATCAAGTAAGGTACTTTAATCAATCGGTTCGCCGTTCCATCAAACTATATTAAACAGTCTGACTGTTCAGTTTTCACTTTTCTTATGAATGTATACAACCATATCTAGTCAGCTTTATGTCGAAGTAGTCAACCATTGGCTGGTTTTTCATCGAAATCAACCGAAGACCAGGTACTTTTAGAAGCTATACGTAATTCAAATCCCGATTCGAATATATTATATGTTGTTGATACGCGACCAGCAATCAATGCATTTACTAATCGTGCACAAGGCAAAGGTTATGAAGATACAAATGTTTATCGTAATGCTGTCATACAATTTTTTGATATAGAAAATATCCATGTTGTTCGTTCATCGTTAGAAAAATTATTAAAAGGTATGTACTGTTAAACACTTGTCTTGTATGTTGTCTTTGTATGACGTAATAACATCTGTTTCAATGTTGACATATTTCATCATATTGGGCTATAAACTGTTGCTGTGGTCACCGCCGATATATCCTGTGTTGTGCCAAAATGTTAGATAACTTAAAATTATCTGCTTCGTGCTGTTTCAATCCCACCAACTAGTCATGTGATCTAAAGCTGCATTCTTCCAAGTTTGCAGATATGCCTTACTAAAGAATGCTTATTAGTGATAGTAATAAACTTTAGTCATAGAAGGGTTTCAGTAGGCTTGTATTTATTATTCATTTTGTAATTGACTGTACTATTTTGCGTTTTTTGTATTGTATTCATGTTCTCAAAAAAGAAGACTTAATCATCAGGCTCAATTCTTGTTCAAGATATAAAACTTAACATGGATTTCCTTGTTGCCATCTTTATGACTTCAAACGTAAGGTTAAGACATTTTGAAACAAAGACAAAGCCTACTATTTTGAACCTCATTTCTCGGTATTACATGTTTTTTTCTTTCATGAGATCACTACAACATGACTATACATAATTGGAATAATTTTAATTGATAGCTTAACTCAGTAACTAAACACGATTTCGAAAACTTGATTTTGAGTGAAAGTATCCGGTTATTCAATGTTAAGTAAACGTTGTAGGAGCTGGAAGACCATTGATGATGATAGGAAGTAGCCGAAGTAGAAATCATTTAAGGTCGTTGGTTAGGGAAGTGGACAATTTTTACTACAGATTTTGATTCATGCTACTGCGTAGTCAAAACAAACCTTACTAAACAATCTACTCCGTTAAATTAATCGAAACAAACTATTTAGTAACGTTTTCTATGTGATTTGAGAATGATTGAAACTGCACGTGAGTGGTAATATTTTTCCTAAATAAAAATTAATTCTTCGTAGTCACAGGGATGACTTTAGTCTTCTGATCCTTCACGAACCAGTAAGAGTGGTGCGTAAAGCACCACTCTCTAACCGTCATACATAAATTGACTTAAAATCAAAGAGAACGACACATAGATTTTGGTGATATAACGAAACAAGAGATTGAAACGTTTGTGCTCTGAGCAACGAATTTCTAACTCTGACTTCAATTACAATCAACAAGACTGCTTCCTGTCCTCTTTTCTTCTCTGCCCACTCACTAGAAACGGTATTCAAAGCTTTGTTGACTGAGACCAAAAGAGACTAATCATTCAAATGCACTCATTTATATCCAAGCGTATATATACAGTATAAAAAAAATGTCCTTGGGAAGCGTCACAAAATAGCGTATTCAAAGAGGAAACAACCAATGACGTTTAAAGCCCTTCCAAGTGGGTAATACAACCTGAAGGTAAAAATGAGCGATTTTGAAGCGATAATGAGAAATTGAAATTTTAAAAATACAATACAACAAAGTGATTGTCTAACACTATAGTTTTCATTGATTGTTTAGCGAATGTCAATTTTTATGGTATAAATGAATTTGAATTGAACGTTCTCTCCAAATCTCTCATACACCAAGAAATCGGCCACAGGTCTCAAGAATTTAAATATTTATTAATTTATATAAACACGTAGAAGCTAGTACAACAAGACATCAAAAAATAGTATGCACCACATAAAGTATGAATAATATTGTAGGGAAAAGGAAGTACATTTGGAGAAAACGAAAAAAAGAAAATTGTTAATACTTACGGTATAATAGGTGAAACAGTTTAGTTTACAATAAAAATGAGACAATTCAGTTCGAGTAGTGTAGCTCACATTTAAGTATAAAAGGAAATTGCATCGTGATCGCCATTAGTTTCCGTTCTGTACCATGTTTAATAACCCCTCAAACCTTTGATCCGCATCATTTATCGGACCTCAACCAGGTAGTCATGATGGGTCGACGGAATGCGGTTCTGTAGAGCATTCTTTGACACCACGGTGACATGTCATAAAGTGACCACTTCTCTACCTTTTCTATTCCATCCTATCGTTGGCAAATATAACATCTAGGCCACTAAAGTCAATGTTTCAAGATTGTGACGCCAGACGAGTTGTCGTCACTGTGCCTGAATACACTACCTGTTATATCCTAGTGAAGACATGAATACGGGTAACTTCCGGAACCTATTAATGCACGATTATTCTATACATATTCTTATTGTTTAACTATTGAGTAATTAGATTGTGTATATCTATATTCATCTTATTATAAGCTTCATTTTGACCTATAAGTTATAATTATACGAATTACTGTCCCTAAATTATATTCAGTTTATTGATTATGGTCTCCCACGTTCACAGCCACATTTGGCTTGGTCCTGTTCAACATCTGCAGCTCGGAGAGACCGTGTTCATAAGGCGTTAAGGAATACCGCTTTTTTCGAATATTTACAATCCAAATGATCTTTTTTTTTAAAAAAACAAGAAATTCGTTGCGATTTCGTGCTAAAAATTCTGCGTTATCTAAATATGTGGTACCGAATAAAGCTTGCATTCTTATTGTTGTTTAGTTGGGAGAAAATAGTGATCGGTTGGTTTCCTAAACGTGCTGGTAGATAGTCTAACAAGTAATTGAGGTGTCAAATATATATATATATATATCTGCCCTCGTACTTGGTTGTTGGCTAGTGCACGTTTAGTGTGCTCTACTTATGCGGACAGATATAGGTAGTATGTAGTCGGAATTAGAAGATTAAAAGAGATGAGGAAGCAAAACAGATTGCAATCAGGATAACAACATAATTGAAAGAATGATGAAGTGTGTAAAGATAACTCAAGGATGATATGCAAATAAGGTATTTAATGTACAGTTTTAGTTTTCCCCACATACACACACACACACACATAGTAATCAAGTAAACCAATTGTCGTTTATCTGAGTTTTGTTGAGGCCTTGTAGAATAATGTTGGTTGAGGGATCAAGTCCACCTAGGGGAGTTGGAAAACCCTGATTCCAAACCAATGGTGCACATGGGCTCCAGTATCCTGAAGGAACGAATGGCGTATGAACCAACTGACCGACTACCATGGGACTGCATCTCCTCACGATGCTTCACTGTCTTGCGGGTTAGACCTTTAGGTCAAAGGCTCGGGGTGTGGCTCCCTAAGAAAACCACCTGCTTCGGTTTAGGCATCTGGGCAGTATCACAGCCATCACACAAATAAATGAAATGATGAGTTCTTCTGACAATCCTATTTACGCGCTTACTATATGCCAGACAGTTTACATTATTATTATTATTATTATTATTATTATTATCATTATTATTGTTATTATTATTATTATTATTATTATTTACCATATCGCTAATTCACTCTTTTTTATCCCCGATTTGTGTAACCTTACTTTTCAACTTATGCGGCAGCTCACCCATGGTGAAAACTCTGTTCTATCTAAATGATCTCTAGTCACTGTCTGGTCCAAAGTGAATGCTTCCACCGATTACGGGTACTGAAGCAATTTTTCTGAAACCACGTACGCCGTTCAAGCTGGCTTCCTTCAACGTTCGCACACTAACGCAGATCGGACAACAGATAGGGCTGGCTATGTCTTTAGAAAGTCTTAATGTTGATGTTTGTTGTCTATCCGAGACCTGTATTCAAGACTCTAGTGAAGTACTACAAATTTGCTCTCCATCTGTCGCTCCGAAATGCTTGTTTCACGTGAGTTTATCTGAGGACCTTATAGCATCTTCGTCTGATTTTCCCGACGTTGGTGTTGCACTAAGCGTTAGAGCTGAGGCAGCACTAATCGATTGGATTCCCATTAACAGTCGGTTATGTGCTGTTAGATTAGAAAGCTCTATCAAAGTGAGAAAAAATCGGCGTGAGAAACGGTGTCTTTTCGTCATCTCCGCCTATGCCCCGACAGATTGCAGCCCGGATGCAATCAAGGATGAATTCTACCACCAGTTAATTGTTCTTCTCCAGAAAGCGCGTTCGACAGATATTGTAGTATTAGCCGGAGACTTGAATGCTCAGGTCGGGCGTCTAGGCACAGAAGAGAGTCGTTTAGGTGGCCGATGGGGACTTGTTGGTCGTAGGTCAGATAACGGTGACCGTCCACTGCAACTGTGCGCAGACCATAACCTGTTTCTCGCTAGCATTAACTACCAGCACATTCATCGCCGGTGTGCCACCTGGCGTCCTCCCTCTGCACCTCAAACCTGGGCTCAGATTGATCACATCGCGACCAGTTACCACTGGCGTGGATGTGTACAAGACTTCCGTTCCTTTTGGAGTACCTATTTGGACTCTGATCATGCCATGGTCTGCGCAAATCTTACCTTACTTGTCAGTGACTAACAAATTGACCGTCATCAAAAGATTGATGTTAGTAAACTGGCTGCAACTTCTGTTGCAAGTAAGTATCAAACTGAGCTAGCTTCTACGCTAGATACTCTCCCACCGAAAAGTATGGATGAGCATTAGTTGCAATTGCACGACGCCATGGAAACGGCGAGCGAAATCGCTTGTGGTTTTGCGGAACATCTCGCTTAGAAGCACTGGGCTTCTTCGGGCTCCTTACAACTGATCGAAGCCCATCCGTCTACTCCGGGTGACCGTGAGTTTGGCCACAAACGAGGGCTGTTACGTAGTGAAATCGGGCAAAGCTTGCGTAACGACCGAGAAGCCTGGTGGTTAGAACGTGCCAATGAGTTAGAAGCAGCGGCTGAATCTGGCAACTGCAGAAACCTCTTTCAACTCATCCGATCCACTGGCAACAAGAAATCTGGTGTGAGCGAAACAATCTGTGAAGATGACGGGATGCCAATTACTAACATCCACCGACATTTCGGACGATGGGCAGGGTTTTTCGAAGGGCAGTTCAACTGGTCTGCTGCCTCGACAACGTCGACTGGACTGTCCTACCCTCCATGGCCTGTGACGACTGATCCACCTAACGAGGAGGACGTTCACAAGGAGCTCCAATTCTTGGAGCGCCACAAATCACCAGACCCAGATGACTAGTCTCCGGCCTTTTCCAAAGATGATGGTGACTTCCTGGTTAAGGAACTTTCTGAGTTGTTTGCAAAGGATTGGTAGTTAGAGTGTTCCAACATCATGAAATGAGTCGATAGTGGTCTCTATCTTTAGAAAAGGGTTACTGGCGCTTCTGTAACAACTATCGCGAGATAAGTCTACTACCGGTTGCGTCCAAACTATTGGCTTCTGTCATTCTTCGTAGGTTGTTTAAAACCTGAGAACGATTGACTCGCGAGTTTCATTCTGGTCGCGGATGCATTGATCACATCTTCACCCTCCGCCAAATGTTAGAACACCATCATAATTATCACAGGCCAGCAATCGTAGTGTTTCTTCATGTCAGGGCTGCCTTCGATTCGTTGGATAGGACTGTTCTCTGGGATTGTCTATTGAAGAGCGGTGTGCCTGAGAAGTTTATTAACATCTTAAAGGCCCTGTATACAAACAGATCAGGCAGAGTGAGGACATACAACTACCTTTGTCCATTGTTCCATTCACGCAGTGGGGTTAGACAGGGTTGACCAATCTCACTATTCCTCTTCAACTTTGGCATCGACGACATCCTGGAAACAGCTCTGATGGACGTAAGTAATGGCGGTGTGGATCTGTTGCCTGGAGAAAGACTTCTCGACCTTGAGTATGTGGATGATATTGTCTTACTGTGCGATGATACCCAAGCCATGCAATCCGCACTTAATCAGTTGGCAATCAGTGTCCGTAGGTATGGTATGTGCTTTGCACCTTCAAAGTGTAAAGTACTCCTACAAGACTGGCAGGATTCCAATCCTGTACTCACCCTGGTTGGTGAGCAGATTGAAGTAGTTAAGAAGTTCGTGTATCTAGGTAGCTACATAAGTGCTGGTGGTGGCGTGAGTGATGAGATTGATGCACGTATAATGAAAGCCAGAGCGGCTTATACTAATCTGGGCCATCTCTGGCGCCTTCGTGATGTTAGTCTGGCTATATAAGGTCGGACCTAGAACGCGTCAGTGAGAGTAGTTTTGATCTATGTTTTTGAAACTTGGCCTCTCCGAGTTGAGGATGTTAGACGACTCTGTGTTCGATCATCGTTGTCTCCGAAGGATTGCTGACATCCAGTGTCAACATCATGTTAGTAATGCAGAGGTTCGGCATCGTGTGTTCGGGCGCAGAGATGACAATTCAACTGGTGTCACTATCTTGAAAATATCGACTTCGGTGGCTTGGACATGTTCCACGAATATCGTTCCAGAGAATTCCACGTCGTGCATTATTTGCTGACGCCGGGACTGGTTGGAAAAAGTGGAGAGGTGGTCAGTGTTTGACGTGGTGTCGTGGTATGAAAGAAAGTTGTACAAGACTGGCTTCTGTTGGTCATTCACGACTCCCTGGTCGGGGTCCTAGAGATGGTGCAACACAGCGGTCAGATACGTTATCAGATATGACTCAGAATAGAAGCCAGTGGCGATCCTGCTGTTACGTTATTTTACTTTCTACATGAAGAGTGGTTCTAACTTTCTTAATTGAAAGAGTCTTCTGGTTGTATATTTCAGTTTTCCCCCATCGTTACTCTTTTCTTCTTTCTCATCCTATTTTTTCCTTTTATATATACTCATCTTCCTCCTTTCACCTCCCATTTTATTGTTTTGTGTGGCGTATATGTATCTGGTGCCCCTTTGTAACAATATGTATGTGTTTAAATAAATAAATAATAAAATCAAGTATAAAGCACGTGAGTCCTATACGCAGATAAATCCTTCACTGTTCTACCTAGGCAACTTAGTTTTTCAGTAGTGTAAAGGAGAAATACAAGCGCTAGTTCACTTACCATTCTGATTTCTTATATTTGTTTTCAATGTAGTATGCCGTAATCCAACGATTAATTTGGAACAATTTACTTCTGGTTTGAATAAATCTGGTTGGTTGAAACATTTACATGCTATATTAGAAGCAGCCCATTTTGTCGCCAAACGATTAGATGAAGGAAATTCTGTACTTGTACATTGTTCCGATGGATGGGATCGTACTGCTCAAGTTTGTGCCTTAGCTCAAATTATATTAGATCCATATTATAGAACGTTTCTAGGGTTGCAAGTGAGTTAAAAACTAATGGATATTTAAATACGTAGAGATTGTTTGACCTGTATTGTACAAATAACTTGACTATCAAAAAGGAAGTTAAATCTATAAGATACCACACAAAATTATCCTACAACACGTAATTCCGGTATCTTGAAAAAGTCAGAATCATCAACAACGTGAAACATGTTCATGCTGATTATGTGTATTGATGAGGAAAGTTTTTTTGTTTGAAGTATTCGTTTGCTGTCTCAGTTCATTTTATGGTAGTGTATTTAAGAGTTAATGACGTACACTATATAGCGAATTATCAAACTGAAAGTAATGATAATTGTATTAAGCTTTCTTAACATATGAAGTTAGAAGATATACGTAAGTTTCTAGTATATATCCTTCTAGACATTTTTGAAGCACCTATTGAGTACATTGAAATTGTCAGTTGAGTCACGTCCGGAGTTGTAGGTAAGGTAGGGTGGGGTGCTAGGTGGCTATAAATAATCAATCGACGGGACTGTAGATTTTCATAGATCGGTCATTTGGTTAGCATGTGTAACGCATGTTCTAACCACAGTACCTACTCCAACATCTTATGCTGAATAGCATAGCAAACCACGAACAGTCAGGCAAAATAAGACTGAATCTTAACCGTTTCTTGGTAAAAAATACTGTTACACCCCTACAGTAAGACTTCTTTGTCGGACGTCGAGGTTGCTGCTTTTAGTCTCGTCACCCCCACTCCCCAAAAAAATTTTCCTGTCATGGCCAGGTCCTCAGAGAATCAGTGCCCTAGCCTATATATATATATATATGATATTGAGAAATCATGGGACGACATGGACTAGGAGAAGGAAACAATAAATGGTGAGAGATTCGCGAACCTATGTGCCTTCAATAAACTAGTCATAGGCCGCATCATATTCCCACATAAATGCATACACAGAGCCACATGAATTTTACCGTATCGCACCACATAGAAGCAAATAGACCATATCTACATTTATAAAATGTTCAGAAGGACGATGGAAGACGTGAGAACCAGGAGAAAAGCTGATATAGCCTCTGATCATCACTTGCTGGTCGCCAAGTTATACCTGAAACTCAAGAAGCACTGGACAGCATCACAAAAGTTTAATACAGCCGTTCTTTGTGTTACTGACAGACTCAGCGAATTCAAGATAATCCTCAGCAATAGGTTCCAGGCCTTCCACGACCTATTCAGTAAAGAGGGAACTACCATGGAAAACAACTGAAAGGGGATCAAAGAGGCAATCACTTCAACATGTCAGGAGGTTCTGGGCCTCAAAAATCACCACCACAAGGAAAGAATCACTGTTGATACAGTGAATAAGATTGAAGAAAGGAGGAACAAGAAGACAGCAATCATTATCAGCAAAAGAAGAACAGGGAAAGCCAAGTCACAAGCTGAATACACAGAGGTAAACATGTGAGTGAAGAGGACTGACAAACGTAAATATATCGAAGATCTAGCAATAACGGCCAAAAAGTCTGCAAGAGGAAGTGTATATGACACACATTGATGATAGCACCCGACTGCGTCACAAGGCAAGCCCTCACTTGGAATTTCCAAAGCCAAAGGAGAATAGGAAGACCAAATAATACATTACGCTGAGAAATGGAGATAGACATGAGAAGAATGAACAACAAATGGATAGAACTAGAAAGGAAGGCCCAGGACAGTGTGGTTTGGAGAATGCTGGCCATTGACCTATGCTTCATTAGGAGTAACAGGCGTAAGTCAGTATATATATATATATATATATATATATATATATATAACTTTATCTTGTTAGGCTTTGATTGAAAAAGACTGGATACAATTCGGTTACAAATTCACTGAACGATGTGGCTTAGTGTCAGGTGCTGATCCACGTGAAATCTCCCCAATATTTACACAGTTTCTTGATTGTTTACGACATTTGCTAGAAATCTGTCCAACTAAATTTGAATATAATATCAAATTATTACAGTATTTACATGATCAAATTTATTCAGCCGTTTTTGGAACATTTATTGGATGTAGTGAAAAAGAAAGAATCCATTTAAGGTTAGTTGTTTTGTCTCCAATTTTTAAAACTCATTCACCATGTTCAGATTTGTGTACCCCCAAATGCCCTGGTACGGCCGAGAGTGGGGAGAGTCTGCTCTCCCTCTCGAAATGCTCTCATATGGCCGCGCGAATATATAGCCTCTGTCAGGGAAGTCCTACTCACTGCCTTCTCGTAGCGGGGGTGTTGTTCACAAAAGTGAGAGGACGAAAAGCGAATGTCCGGCCCTTTAACCGGGTTGGTGGACACGGAAAGTCCACCTAGGGGAGTTGGAAAACCCTGATTCCAAACCAATGGTGCACATGGGCTCCAGTATCCTGATGGAACGAATGGCGTATGAACCAACTGTTGGTCACCGGCTACCATGGGTCTGCATCTCCTCACGATTCTCCACTGCCTTGTGGATCAGACCTTTAGGTCGAAGGCTCCGGGTGTGGCTCCCTAAGAAAACCACCTGCTTCAGTCTGGGCACCAGGGCAGTATCACAGCCCTCACACAAATCGAATGAGATTTGTGAGGCGCATATTTATCTGGTGCTTCCTTGTACCAATATTTATGTGTTTAAATAAATAAATAAATAATAAATAAGTTTTGTGTACTTAACTTCAAATCCAATCGCATGTGTCTGGGGCTGGCGATACTATTCTCATCTGGTAGCCTGAACTGGAACAGGATGAGATGGAAGTCTAAAGCTACGACCTAATTACTGAGTGTTTATTATTTGGTCTCCATGGTGTCTCTAGGATCTGACCCTGATGTATGCGTTGGTTCAAGTTGTTATAGTTGCATCAGTGTAAAGAAATATAAATGGACAAAACACTCAACAAACTAGTCGTATTATTAGTAATATTGTGTATGGTTGTGAAAAAGATCAATCTTTTTGAAAAATATAATTTAGGAAGAATGAGTGAATTCATGGTGTAAGAAAGTTTGAAATGTAGGGTGGTGGTTGGAAATAGTTTTCAAATAGCCGTTTGACCTAGTTTTCGTTCTATTCGACATTCATAAAGATGTACCTGTAATGTTAAGGGAAACGATGCTGCTTGGGGAATTCTATCCTGTCTCTTTTAGCTATATAGTCAACGACGTTACCCCTGAACTCGTGTCATGACTGCACTGTAGTACTGGGATGCATTTACATTCTAATCAATAAAATTTGATTAACACTAAGGACTTAAAGTTGGTCACTACTCAGTTATCAATTAGTTGTAAGTATGGAATAGTATTGTGGTGAACGAGAAGTCAACTGAGTAATAATAATTTGCTGCATAATACAATATTACAAAATGTCTTCGTAAAATATGAAAGCCATATATTAAATACATAATTTGCACATCTTCCATCAATTGTCTCTTACAAAAATCGTCGCCCCTTCATTCTATTCATTATTACAATTACTCCCTGTTTCCCTTTCTGTTCTCTTCAATTGGATCTTCTCAACCTTCTGCCTCTAAGCATTCCACTTCTGATTGGTGCTCTATACTACTTATGTCTGTTGACATTAGTAGCATATTCCAAAGCAGTAACTCGAGATCCAGTTTAAAATACAGACTTAATAGATTTTTTTTACTGTGACTAACTTCAGACCTTACCGCCAAGCGTCTTCAACTATCGAATCTGATTGTTACGCGGGTGCCAACCTGGTGGAAGTGAGGATCTCCTCGAATTACCTCAGTTTTGCAACTTTTGTTATTTTTATTAATTTGACTATCTCGTATTATCTCTAGAAGCTTCTACTACGTTATAGATGACCTCATCTACCACTGTACTTCATGTCAACGTAATTGTGTCTACTAATATCTGGTTCTTGATCAAATAGTTAAGTATGAGTTGTCTGTGTTCACAAAGTTCAGTTCAATTAAACGTTTGTTTTCTCCCTCTGGAATCTTGATGTGGGTTGTATAATTTTTCTATTGTAGAGTTCAACAAAGTACTTACTCTTTATGGGGTTATTTAAATCGATATCGTGACGGATGGATCAATCCATTCTATGAACATAATTCTGTATGGACAGATTGTTTTATTGACGGGGGCGGTGGAAGTAACTACAAATACAATATATCATCAAATTTTGAAACCGATGAATTAATTACTGTTGGAGTTGAATTGATTAATGATGGTATAGGGAATAGTCGATATGCAGCGGATATACTACCTGTACATATTCTATGTGCACCTTTATTTCGGTAGGTAACAATCTGTTTATTCATTCCTATTATCAGCAAGGATTGTTTTCAGTTTTTTTGTCCTTCTAGTTGATAATGTATGCAAAATAATTTCTTTGACTGAAGTTGTGTTGAAGCAACTGGTCAATCAATAAATTTCTTCCAGAATGTTCTGTGAAGTCTACTTCGAAGAGTACTACTATCTGTCATTTGCATGTGATCCCATAGATTGTTTAACTGACACCAGATTTCTCACTGCTAACAGCTCATATAGACTGAAACAGCTTGTGACAGTTGTTCAATGTGGGTTCAGCTTCTAAGTTCATTTCTCATGTGAGAGAAAGAAACGAAATTGATGAGATTAAAGTCAAAAAAGTTTCAATAATTAGTAAAATAATAATAGTGATAACAATGAGTATGCTGTCGTATCTTGCGCTGTTCGAGAGTTGATACTGATACACATTTTCTATACCAAATACGGCTACTGATATATCGGATAGTTTAAAACAAAGCTGTCACTCTCATGCATTATATATATATATATATCGCAAGGAAATTAAACATATCAGCAGTTTATATCTCATCCCGCGCAACCAGCATCTGCAGCGAAGCTGCCTTCTCACAACGGAAAGAAGAGGTTGGAAAACGTCTACCCTAAAAATATCACACCTTACCCTGTGGATTTCTTCCTTTAACGTTAAGATATTTTGAAGTGCGAAGCTAAATTATCAAAAGCTTCCCATAAAAAGGCCGTGCGCGACTGGCTTCAAGAAGTTATCGCTTTGGCTCTGCGTTCCTGCTCCCAAGTTGCTGAAACTACCACTAATTCAGCTTCGTTTTCGGTTCTCTCAAGACAAAAATCCTTCTGCGGTGTCGGCAGCCGGGGAGTCACAACCGACCTCATACCACTATCAGCACCCGAGATCATCAAATCCCTTTCTCACCTGTTAATCATTTTCCTATCCCTATGTCTAACCATACTCTCATATCTCTATCACCACGCGCCACCAATGTTAATGATTTGAATTCACGAAATGTTATTCCTGGTATCCTGAAACCACAGTCTAAACTACATTTTGGAGTCCTTAATGTTCAAACTGTGTGTCAGATAGGACAGCAGACTTATTTAGCTAAGATTCTCGAATCTCGCGCCACCAATGTATGCTGAGTCTTCGAAGCACACACAGGGTCCAAGTACATTCATTCTCTGACCTCAGCTTGTCAATGTAAAGAACCAATACGATTTATCTTTTGTGCATCTGAAATCCCCACTTCTACCTCAATTGGCCTCGCTGGTGTAGGTATAGCCTTAAGTTCAAAAGCAGAACATGCTCTCCTAGACGGGATTTCAATAGACAGTTGTTTGTGCGGTGTTTGACTAAGCAAGACAGTAAGAACTCAAAAAGACTAGGACACACGCCGCTGCCTCTTCGTTGTCATTGTTTACTCTCCCATCGATTGCAGCTCGGACGAAGTTAAAGATGAATTTTATGGGAAACCTATCCAACCCTGTTGAAAAAGCTAGACGCACTGATGTAGCAATGGTGGCGGGAGATTTTAATGCCCAAGTAGATAGACCAAGCCAAGTCGAAAGGCACTTAGGCGGATCTTATGGTGTCGCAGTTCAGCAAATAGATAATGACAACCGTCTGTTGCATCTGTGTTCAGATAACCGTCTATTTCTGGCAAACACCAACTTTAAGCATAAGGAAGAACATCGTCTGACGTGTCGACCTCTTCAATCGACTCATCGATGAACTCAAATAGACCACATTGTCATCAGTCATCGTTAGAAAGACGCGATAGTAAACTGTCGCTCATTCAGTTGCTAGTGAGATTATCTCAGATAAAGTCGGGACTTTTATTCACTCTTAATCTAGGAGATTGAACCGACTGGCACGACACTTAATGTTGCAGTTCAACTGGCGATTCAGCCACAGACGATATCTTGACACAAATTCAGAAGGCTCGATTAATTTTGCTAATTTTCATCACCTGGGGTGAAATATCGTTCTACCAATCAAGTGAGTTTGATCGGTTCTAATTTATTGATGTGATTCATGGCCATTAAGACGAGAGGTCAATCGTAGATTACTAGTATCCAATCATAGGTATTTTCGAAGCATTCTCGTGTATATTGAGACTACCTGGTAAACAATGTCGGAGTTAGGAATAGGTTTTTTAGGTAAGGATGGGAAATCGATTGATAAGGTAGTAAATCTTCATCGACTGAGGTAGTTGGGATGTGTTCCAGAAATGTCCAACTGCCGCCTACTTCGACGGACGATGTTGTCTGGTATAGGATTAGGGTAGAAGCTAGGGGTGCTCAAATCGAGACGTAGACTCAGTCATTGACAAACGAACTGAATCATGATAACTGGTGTAGACCAGTTTGTTGCGGTCCGCATGATTATAATAACCAGTGGTAGAGACTTTGGATGACATGGCTCAAAATCTTCTACAATGGCGCAGGTGCATCCATTCTTTGTCTCCCCTCAAACTTTGTTTTTATTTCACTAATTTATATTTTCTTCTTGAATCGTATTTTCGATACCTATTACATACGTATCAGGTTCTATGTTGCAACTAACTGACTGATCTGTATGTTGCAATTTAAATTAATTAGATTTTTTACGTGCTGAAAAACATTATGTTATTGTGTTTTTTTTCCTGAAACAAAGGAATGACTTGTAGGAAATACTATCTCTACATGTAATTTATTGTCATTGACTCTTTTTAGTCTATGCGCAATTAAAGAATTTTATGATCTTATTTCTTGGCATCAGTTAGTGAAATATTTCACCGAGAAAATACTCACCTTTCAGTTCTATTTATATGAAATAATATAATTGTTTTGTATACAGTAAAAAGCCTTATTGAGTTGTCATGCTTTTGTTGATCAATCAATCGAAAGACATATATCCTTCAATTAACTATTCAGTGAATGTATCAATTATAATTTCTTTATGATTACTTATCAAACTAGACATTATCATCAGTTTTGTGAACGTGCTAACTTTTAGCATAAAGAAGCTCACTGATTGTAAGGGTGGCTCGTTGGAAAACTCAAGAAGCCTAGAAAGAGACGAAGACATTCCACCCAATCACCGCTAGGGAAACATTCTAGAATGTCGACCTTTAGCTTCCCTATTGGATGAATAAGAGGGACCCCCTATGTGCTTATTGGCTATTCGAAATGATGATTTACTTTCAGCCAATTTTTTGTACTAGATTTGACACTGTTTTGGGAATAAAATTCCTACTTACTAGTGTTCTGTCTTCTCTCTTGCGACGTTGCGGGTTCGATCGTTCAAGTAGTCTATTAGTATGCGGCATAGCAAGAATCAAAGTTCTAGATATAACAACTGGCGACGGGGTCAATTTATCAAAATGTCTATTACCCCTGATCAATTTGAAGCTTTTCTAGAGCGCTATGAAGAACGTTTCGAACAGTTCCAGATTCGTATTCTTGAAACACTAACCCAGCAAATGAACCTCAACAAGAATGGACTTACAGATGGTTTTTCTAAATCACATGCTGATTATATCATCGATTCCATTCATGAATTTCATTTTGATGGCTTAGCTGGCGTAACATTGGAATCCTGGTACAAGAAATATGAAGATGTATTTAACATAGACCTAGAAACTTTTGATAATGCCGCCATGGTCAGAGTACTGCTACGAAAGCTGGGGACTATTGAACATGAATGATACGCCAATTTCATTCTTCCCAAGAGACCTTTCATTCGAAGCAAAAGTTAATATTTTGTCGCAAATTTTCGGTGAACAGTCTTCCCATTTAATACTTGGTATCAGTGCCTGAAGATAGTAAAAGCTGGCGACGATGACTGGGTGCAACATGCCAGCATAGTAAATCGTGAATGTGAGCGTTTTAAACTATCAGTAATGACAGAAGACCGATTCAAATGTCTTGTCTTTTTGTTTCACCAGAAGATGCCGACATCAGAACCCGAATTCTGAGTAAAATTGAACAGTGTCCAAATATCACCCTTCAAGAGGTGACTACTGAATGTCAGCGTCTGGTGAACTTGAAACATGACACCTCAGTGGTAAAAAATAATGTTCGACTCCCTTGTGTACAGGCAGTCAGTAGTCAGAAAGATTCCTATGTGCAAAAGCAGGACACAACCATTAGGAAGCCTCTATCCGCATGTTGGTTTTGCAGAGCGCTGCATTACAAAAGGTTCTACTCATACAGAAACTACCGGTGCACTAAATGTCAGCTCAAAGGACATAAAGAAACATGTTGTAAGAAGAAGAGATATGCTTTCCAGTTAAAAACAAGGTAACGATTCATATTGCAGAGGCTGTTATTGGTGTTCTGGACTTAACTGGCTGGGCTGGACAGAAAGCAGAACTGATTAGTGTTCATACGGCTTTTGTGTATCATTGCTCTAATCGATAATTCACTCCTCTCTAATTGGCGGTCTTATCACGTCATATATTAAACAAGGCACGCATATCAATCGATATAACATTGATCAGCCAAAACATTTACTTCATCATAAATTAACCAATCGAATTACACCGTCAATTTGTAGACTTAGATTTTTCAGCAAATATCCCTGTTTTTATTCATTTCACTACAACAGTTTATGGCGTGATCTTTATTTACATTGGGAATGGCGTTTACCTAAATATGATTTACAACGTGAAAATCATGTTTCGGATTATTTATCCGGTCTGTCAACTTTACTCGATCACAATCGACTTTTAGAGGCTAGAATCCGTCAGTTGCAAGAATTATTAAAGTGTAAAATTGTATTTGGTAAGAATGATCTATGTAACTCAATAGACAAATCTATCACATCTAAGGTAGGTAGGTGTTTGTAAAAATAAGTAATTTTTAATTATGATATTTATGTTTAAAGTATAATTAGTAAAAGGATCAGTTTGATGTTCTCACAGCTTCGAAAATTTATTGGGAACAGATAATTTATCCATAATTTTTTCGACAGTCTGAAGTTACCATCAATAAAACTATTTGCTTAAAGAAGATAGTAACGTATTTAAGTAGCTAAATATTAAATTATATAACAAATCAGACAGCTGGTGTGAATTTTAGGTTTTCCCTAAAGTTTATCCATGCATTAAGGTATCATATTTATGGCCCTGTATAGAGTAGCATTTCATTTATCTAAAACCAAAGATTATGCGTACGTATTAGCGTTGATGGATTTGTAACTTCCAAGTTTATTGGATGTCAGTTGTATATATGACCGTACTTTGTACTACTACTTTCAGTTAGATATTTGATTAAATTTAAAATTTCATATCCGATATTGTCCTTTAACAAGGAGGTATCGTGCATGCATATTTGGAGAAACTCGATATCCTTCGATAACTCGACTCATCCATCATTCGTATTTGAGGTTGAAGAGAGATGTCACTGGTGGTCTAGCCGGTCTCATGTAGCATTAAATCAACAGCATATTGATAGGCCCGACGAATTCATACATATAACATGTTACAAGCCAGACAGACCAAATATCTGTGTTGAGTCGGCTTCTGAGAACTACAGCGGAGCTTCCAGAGGCCCTAAAGGAGTCGAAGAGTTTCCATCTAATCAGGACATGATGGAGCTTTCTAGAATATCAACGTGGAATGCTACTATTGGACAGTAGCATAATATGTCTCTTTGCGGATTGGCTGAATGATGACGTTGATTTAACAAATGATAATACCTATAAATACCCATGATTTTCTGTACATTTCGATTCTTACCAATTCAACACTTTTCCAGCCTTTCTTCTGATTTGCAACGGTTCAACCTTCGAGTGTCGTAGTCGTAAACTGTATTCTGCGTTATTCAAGTAGCGAACTGAACACAGGCGACGGGGTCATCTTATCAAGATGTCATTTACTTTTGAACAATTGGAAGCCTTGCTAGAGCGTCAAGAAAACGTTTCGAACAGTTCCAGATTCGTATTATAGAGACTCTAACCCAACAAATGAACCTGAATCAAAAAGAGGTTACAGATGATCCTTTCAGATATATATATATATATAAATTAACCAATGTGACTATAACTAGTAATCTCGGAATCTATGGTTTGCATCACGGACTTGACAGTTGTTTCCTACTAGCATGGAACTCAGTAATGTCCATCAACAACTCCACCAAGAATCGTACATAGGAGATGAATGCCAACTCAGTGGTCTGAAAGTTGGGCATCATGCGAGGCCTATAGACACTAGATCCTACCCCTAGTGATATCATGCAGATACGCCTTTAAGTAAATCTCATTCTTGGACAAAATGAAGCTACCCAATGCTTATTAGGTTTCATTATAGTCGTTCAGCTGATGTCAAACGGTGATGTAAATTACAAACTGAACAATATCTTGCACCATTATTTTCAAAATTGATACTTTACATATTTACATTAACAAGTCGTTTCTCTGGAACTCAGTCTTCTATAAAGATAACAAGGTTGTTTCATATACAAACTAGTTGTATATAAAACAACGATGTAATCTATGTGACTAAATTAATCATGTACTCACTAGTGACTAGTTTCAAGATGGATTTCCTGGAGTTCTAGTGAGAAGCCATGATCAGTAGAGTTCATTCCATATTGGATGAAGAGTTACCCGCTTCAGACAATGGATGAAGGGTTGCGCAAGATTATGGATCGATTAAAGTTAGACATTAACATCTTTGGCTGCGGGCTGAGTGGTCTAGAGGTTGTGTTCACATGCGATATCGATAGTCCTGGGTTCGAGTCTCGCGTGCGGAATCGCTAAGGAGTCCCATACTATGACGGAACGACTGTCTAGTGATTTCAGGTTTTCAATGGTGGTTTGGCTTAGATCGACTCATGAACTCAACTAAATTAATTGTTCTGTTCAGCATTACCTAAAATCAAACAAACACATGTTGTTGGCGTAAAAACCGTGTATATTGTTTATCTCATTTAGGGGTTGGGATTGAATTTCATAAAAGTCTGTGTATTTATTGTTTGTTTTATTTAACTTCAACCATGTTTTTTTATATAAAAAATTCCTCATAGCTCATGAACGATGATGAAAATAAACAGGCAGTCATAGACACTATCTCCAATTTATTTCATTTTCAACGTACAATCGTATCGTCACCAACCCATAACAATAATGCTAATAATCATTCTCGTGTTCGTACAAAAGATAATTCAGTGACCAGTAAGCGTAATTTGAAGTTGATACATTGTATGGTGTTTATTAAATTATTAAGGAACTGTTTTTTTTTTCATTCATTGGAAATTAGAGTAAAATACTCTGGGTGTTGCGCATATATTGAATAAATGTAATAATGTGAAATGAAGTTTGATTATAGGTATCTTTGAAGTATTGTTCGCGTCTCATGGAACGACCAAGTGAGCGATAATGAAGTTTAAGTATGGAGGTTGCTAGGCAAAGGTAGAAAATCGGTTGTTGAGATTGTTTAATCTTCATTGACTGAAGTGGTCATATGTATGCCTAACCACCATTTACTTTGACGACGAGCGATGCTTATCAGTGAGGGAGTAGGTTAAAAGAAAACCAGTGGTATGGCCATAACAATATATGACATCAGTCCAATATGTCATTGACTGTCACACCTGTTCATCTAGATAGGCACTCCTGAATTGGAGTCCGCGGGATAATCGCGATCAGTGATCAGAAACATTGAGTGATACGGGCCAGAATCCGTCACTGTGACACAGTTGCATTCACTCTTTATCAGGCTTTCGATCTTGAATTCCAGTATTCCTTCACACATACTTTTCCACTCTGTCTTTTCGAAGGACATTCTCATTGTTCATACTTTCTCGTCATTACTCCAACATTATTTCCATCTCTTTTACTTTCCATCGTATCTCCATTGACTTGAAAACTCCTGTATTTACACCTGTCTAATAGCTTCCTCGCACCTACTAAAATATACTTTGCTTGTTACAGTCAACATAGACACCACTGAGGGGAGGGTCTAAAGGTGATTAAAAAGAGCAAAGTATTTTTAGACGGAATTTCCTTATTTACATCATTTCCAATTCTAATCTATTCTACAACTGATGGGATACATTTTTAGTCTATATGATCTCAACACTTTCCTACCCCATATACCAGTATAATGAGCAAGTCAACTCATAATACGCTTTTCTTCACTCTGATTGATCAAGGTGGAATTGTAACACTTTCCTAGAAGTCTCCTAGTCTGTCACATTCTTGTGTAATCATACGAAAATATCCTTTGTTGTCTGTATTTCGGCCTATTAGTTTCTACAGTACGGCATTGAAAAACTGGGAACATTGTGCGCATTAAAAATTCAGTTAAGGATTCATATAATCACCAGAGTTCAATGTACTACCAGTCATCATTAATTTAATCAGTCGATGTACTTTGTGTAATACACAATTATGAATACACTTCAACCATATGTATAGTATGTTGGGAATTCAGACCGTAGTGGATATCACGTGTTCAGTTCTTCAGTGATATTTCCGATTATAATTTCTTCTATCTCGCAACTGCCATTCTCCCTGTAGCCCAGCATCTTGAGCTTAGTCAGTTATACATCCTGATATGCACAATTGACCTTCAGTTGACGTCAACTCCACTCCTACTGATACACCTATTCTCAAATCTTTCTCAATCCACAGTCTTAAGTCGGAAGAAAAGTCAGCAGACAAATTTTAACCATTATGTTTCAATCACCGAGTCAACAACTATTTTAAACACACATTAGCTTATCTAAAAACGAATTATCAGATTTCACAGCACACTGAACAAGAAGTCACACGTTGAACATGTAGTGGCTGGTACTATGTCAAGCCAACAAAGGTTATTCTACCTTCTGAACAAACCAATTTATTCATTCAAGTCACATTTTACCTTGTTAACTATTCGCTTATTAATCTTGACTTTTTATTTAAGTGCATGTGTGTTAATTACTCATCCTGCTCATTATGCGTCTGACCATAATTATCGATTCACGCTTGGTTAAATCGAGTTGGCTTACTTGTATTGTCCACTGCGCGTCATTTCGTTCCGCTTCACTTTTTTTCCCTGACTGTCGGGACCAATGAGTGTACGGAATACACTTATTCAAACTTCATTCTTGTATTTGGCTTATTTATATCCTTACGCGAATTAAGTCGATAATTATGTACGAGGGTCGGGGGTGTTATATCCTAGTGAAGATTAAATTATGGGCAACTTCTGAAAACTATTAATGAACTAATACTATATATATATATATATATATTGTTATTTTATAGCTATTCAGTAACTTACTTACTTACTTACTTACGCCTGTTACCCCTCGTCGAGGAGCATAGGCCGCTCACCAGCATTCTCCATCCAACTCTGTCCTGAGCCTTCCTTTCCAGTTCTTTCCAGTTGCTATTCATCCTTTTCATATCTGCTTCTATTTCCCGGCGTAATGTGTTCTTTGGCCTTCCTCTTTTCCGCTTCCCTTCCGGATTCCAAGTTAGGGATTGAGTCGTGATGCACATTGGTGATTTCCTTAATGTATGTCCGATCGACTTCCAACATCTTTTCCTAATTTCCTCTTCAGGTAAAAGCTGGTTTGTCCTCTCCCATAAAACGCTGTTGCTGATAGTATCCGGCCAATGGATGTTGAGTATTTTGCGTAGACAACTATTTATAAATACTTGTACCTTCCTGATGATGGTCGTAGTAGTTCTCCACGTTTCAGCTCCATACAGTAGGACTGTCTTGACGTCAGTCAGTCAGTTACAACGTAGAACTTCGTACGTACGTACATCAGTTCGAGTTGCCATACCACATTAGCACAGAGATGCAGTTGTCGATTCAAATCCCATAGTGATAGAAGTAGTAAGAGTTTAAGCAGTAATGTGAAAGATTAGGGTTTGAAGATGTTATTGAAGGAGTATAATACAGTGAAATAAAATTTGGAAAGAGAAAAAGGAAAAGGACACAAATAATTCAGAAGATTAGAATTCGAGAGAACACAAAGAGTGGATACACCTTCGCCATTGCAAACGATTTTGAGCCATGTCATTCACGGTCTCTAACCATCGGTTGCTATCATCTCGCGAATCCCAACCAGGTAGTCTACACCTACCAACATGACTCAGTCCACTTGTCAGTGACTTCATGGATTTACACCATGTTTTGGTCTGTCCGCCCCTAGCTTTCTTCCAACCTGCTCCTACACTATAAAGCATTGCACGTCGGGGCAGTCGGTGGTTGGGCATACGTAACACATGTCCCAGCCATCTCAACTGATGAAGTTTCACTACTTCATCAATCGATTTGCCATCCTTACCTAGTACCCGTTTCCTAACATCTGCATTACTTACCCGGTGGTCCCAGGATATACGAGCAATGCGTCAAAGACACCTATGTTCGAATACTAGTAGCCTACGAATATCCTCTACTCTTATGGGCCATGTTTCACTGCCATAAAGTAGGACGGAACGAACTGCTGCACAGTAAACCCGTCCTTTTGTTGCTAGACGGATATCTCGCCTACGCCATAAATGGCGCAAGTTGGCGATAGCTAGACGAGCCTTCTGTATCCGTGCTGAGATTTCGTCATACACCAGACCACAAGGGCTGATGAGACTCCCAAGATAAGTGAAGCTGTCAACACGCTCAACTACTTCACTCCCTATCATTAGTTCAGGTGTCGATGCAACCCAATCCTGAAGTAACATTTTGCACTTCGAGGGAGAGAATCGCATCCCGAACATGCCTGCATTGTTGCTTATGGTGGTCAGAAGACTCTGCATTTTGTCAGCGTCTTCACCAAATAAAACTATGTCGTCGGCGTATTCTAAGTCAATAAGTGAGCCTCCTGGTAAAAGTTCAACTCCTGAAGATTGAGATGATGAAAGTGTTATCTCCAAAAGCATGTCGACGACAAAGTTAAACAAGAATAGGGAGAGTGGACAACCCTGACGAACACCACTTGAGGTAACCAATTCTGATGACAGTTCGCCATAGGCTCTAACTCGACCAGTTGTGTTCGAGTAGAGAGCCTTTATGAGGTTAATGTACTTCTTTGGTACTCCTTTCAGTGACAAACACTGCCATAGAACCTCACGATCAACGGAGTCAAATGACGCCTTAAGGTCAAGAAATACTACTATGGTGGGACGTCTGAATGTATGTCTATGTTCTAGGACCTGACGTAGAGTGAATATCTGGTCTATGCAACCACGTCCAGGTCGAAAACCAGCCTGGTTTTCTCTAGTCTGCTCTTCACGAGCTTTGGTTAGGCGCCTAAGTATTATTGAAGCTAATATTTTAGACACTATATTAGTCAAACTGATTCCTCTGTGATTGTCACAGGAGGACTTTTGTCCTTTCTTATAGACTGGCACAATCAGTGATTGGGACCAGTCATATGGAATTACGTCCAGTTCCCAGATGCTACCTAAGACCTCAGTCAATCGCGCTGCTAGCACTGGACCACCATCCTTAAAAATCTCGGGAGTAAACCTGTCAGGGCCTGCTGCTCTCCCTCGCTTCATATTTCCTATAGCTTTTTCAACCTCGTAGAGAGTTGGAGGACTTACATCAACTTACCATTCAGGACGACTGGGGATCGTGGGAAACCGAGGTGTGGCTGAAGGCCAGTTGAACTGATCCCTAAAGTGTTCTGCCCATCGATCCGATCTCCTGGATTGAGAATGAATGATATGTCCATCTTTATCTGAGATAGTTTCGCTGATAGTTGGGTTCCTAATACCGGTTTCCTAAACAAGTCTGAATAGCTGTCTGCTGTTACCTATTGCCGCTGCCTTTTCCATCTCTCTTGCTTTCGCTACCCACCACTGTTCACAATCATTGCGTAGGCTTCTTATTAGCCTTCGCTTGACGTTCGTATTAAAGATTCTGACCTTGAAATTGGTTGAGAGTTGTTTTGAGTTCCATATGTTCTTCAATTGTAAAAATGCTGCTCTTGCTTTGCCAATCCTCGCCTTTACATCTGCATCAGATCCTCCTTGTTTATCAACGATGCTCCCCAGGTACGTGAATGTTTCCAACTCTTCAAAAGTTTCGCCATCAAGTGTGATTGGGTTGGTGTTCTCCGTGTTGCATTTGAGAATCTTGCCTTTTCCTTTGTGAATGTGGAGGCCTATCGATGCGGAGGCTGCTGCTACATTTGCTGTCTTCATCTGCATTTGTTCGTGTGACTGAGAGAGGAGGGCTAGGTCATCTGCGAAGTCCAAATCATCTAATTGATTCTGAGCTGTCCATTGTATTCCGTATTTCCCGTCAGATGTCGAAGTCTGCATAATCCAGTCAATCACCAGAAGGAAGAGGAATGGGGAGAGTAGACAGCCTTGTCTGACTCCGGTCCTTACTGGAAATGCATCTGTCAGCTGTCCTCCATGCACGACTTTGCACTGTAGTCCATCGTGTGAGTCTTGAATAATGTTGACAATCTTTTCAGGAACTCCATAGTGTCGAAGAAGTTTCCATAATGTTCTCCTGTCCACACTGTCAAACGCCTTCTCATAGTCAATGAAGTTGACGTATGGTGGTGAGTTCCACTCGACTGATTGTTCAACGATGATCCGTAGTGTAGCAATCTGGTCTGTGCATGACCTATCCTTACGGAATCCAGCCTGTTGATCCCTAAGTTCGGCGTCTACTGCATCTTTCATCCGATTCAGCAGCACTCTGTTGAAAACTTTTCCTGGTACTGATAACAAACTGATGCCTCTGTAGTTTTCACATTTGCTCAGATCTCCTTTCTTTTGTATCTTGATGAGATATCCTTCTTTCCAGTCCATTGGCACTTGTTCCTCTTCCCAAATCTTCTTGAATAGAAGGTGAAGCATGTTTGCAGTTATTTCAATGTCTGACTTCAGTGCTTCTGCTGGTATACTGTCAGGTCCTGCCGCCTTCCCACTTTTGATTTGTATGATGGCCATCTTGACTTCTTCGATCGTTGATGGAGTGACATCTATAGGAAGGTCAGTGTGGGCTGCTTCGATGTTCGGTGGGTTCAGTGGGGCTGGTCTGTTCAGCAGTTCCTCGAAGTATTCTGTCCATCTTTTCCTCTGTTCTTCAATATCCGTGATTGTCTTTCCTTCTTTGTCCTTGACTGGTCTCTCTGGTTTGCTATATCTTCCTGCCAATTTCTTCGTTGTATCATATAGTTGTCTCATATTCCCTTCTCTTGCAGCTTTTTCCGCCGTCGTTGCTAGTTCTCTCATGTATTTCTACTTGTCGGCTTTAATGCTTTTCTTCACTTCCCTGTTTGCTTCTGCGTAGTCTGCTTGTGCTTTGACTTTCTCTGCTCGTGTTCGGCTGTTGTTAATTGCTAGTTTCTTGTTCTTCCTTTCTTGAATTTTGTCCAGGGTTCCCATAGAGATCCATTCCTTGTGATGATGCTTCTTAGGACCAAGAACCTCCTGACACGTTGAAGTTAGTGCTTCTTTGATCCCTTTCCAGTTGTCCTCCAAAGTAGTTTCTTGTTCTTTCAGTAGATCCTGTAGAGCTTGGAACCTGTTGCTGAGAGTTATCTTGAATTCATGGAGCTTGTCAGTATCTCGAAGGAAGGCTGTATTGAACCTTTGTAGTGCTGTTTGTGCAGTTGTCCAGTCTTTCTTTAGCTTCAGTCTGATCTTGGCCACAACCAGGTGGTGATCTGAAGCTATGTCAGCTCCTCTCCGGGTTCTCACATCTTCCATTGATCTTCGGAATTTTTTGTTGATACAGATGTGATCTATCTGGTTCTCTGTGGTTTGGTCCAGTGAGATCCATGTAGCTTTGTGTATGCGCTTGTGTGGGAATATTGTGCCGCCTATAACCAATTTGTTGAATGCACATAGGTTTGCAAGTCTCTCCCCATTTTCATTTCTCTCTCCTAATCCATGTCGTCCAATTACATCTTCATATCCTGTGTTGTCCACTCCAACTTTAGCATTTAGATCTCCCATCAGGATGGTGAGGTCCTTTCGTGAGCACTTCTCTATAATTGATTGCAGCCTTTCATAGAACTGATGTTTATCATCGTCGTTGCTATCATTGGTGGGTGCATAACATTGGATAACGTTCATTGTGATCCCTTGCTTCTTTGTTCTGAATGATGCTTTGATTATCCTGGGTCCATGAGATTCCCATCCCACAAGTGCATTTCGTGCTTCTTTGGACAGCATTAGAGCAACTCCCTGAATGTGTGGAGCATTTTCCCCTTCGTGACCGGAGTACAGCAGCATCTCTCCTGTACCTAGCCTTTTCTGTCCAGTTTGTGTCCAATGGGTTTCGCTGATTCCGAGTACTGCCAAGTTGTATCTCCTCATTTCCATTGCTATTTGGCTGGTCTTTCCTGTCTTCCACATTGTCCGAACGTTCCATGTACCTATAAAGAGTGTTGCTCTGGTTGTTAAAAGGTGCATCGGTCTCGTGACTTCCGAAAAATTTCGGCTTTCATCATGAGACGTCATAATTATTCCTTCAACTCCCAGGGCAGAGTTTAAATGGTTTGAATTATTTCTTCTGGTTAGCGTTTTTTAGCGAGTTAGTTTTTCTACGGGATGGGGTCGCTAACCCCATGCCCAACCCTCCTCCTTTACTCGGGCTTGGGACCGGCAGTAACTCTAGAAGAGCTACAGGCGGAGTTTATTCAGTAACTAGATTATATATATTTATGTTTCTCTTATTATACGCTTTATTTTGACCTATGAACTATTATTATACAATTTACTATTCCCAAGTTATGCTCAGTTTATTAATTACGGTCCCCCAAAATCACAGACAATTTCACCTAGAACATGTACAAATGTTATTTCCTATTGTATGGTATAATATGGTCCGTTAGACTTGTATGTAAACCTAGTATGTTTGAAATAAATGATTCGTATAGTGGAAGCTGGTATTGGTGTTCGGGACTCAACTGGCGCGACTAGAAACACAAAATCGTTGGTCTGGCACACTACTAAGATTGTATAAGTTGTATTCCGATTGGCGAATAAGTCACGTGATATTAAACCAGGCTTAAAGGTTACAACAGGAGGCATGTACTTTTCAATGACAATCGACATACGATCTAGTTGGAATCAGATACAAGGCCACTAAAAACACAATCATGCTATTACTGGTAGCGAGCGAAGCTGTAGTGTCTAGTACCATGTCAAGCCCACATGTATTATTCTACCTCCCGTACAGATCTATTTATTAATTCTTTTCAGATCACGCTTTGACCTTGTTAATTATCCGCTTATTAACCTTGATTGTTTTTGTATGAGCGTATGTATGTGAATTGTTTATTCTTTATTTATTTATTTATTTAAACACATAAATATTGGTACAAGCAAGCACCAGATAAATATACGCCCCACAAATCAAATGAGATTTGTGTGAGGGCTGTGATACTGCCTAGGTGCCCAAACTGAAACAGGTGGTTTTCTTAGGGAGCCACACCCCGAGCCTTTGACCTAAAGGCCTAGTCCATAAGGCAGTGGAGCATCGTGAGGAGATGCAGTCCCATGGTAGCCGGTGACCAACGGTTGGTTCATACGCCATTTGTTCCATCAGGATACTGGAGCCCATGTGCACCATTGGTTTGGAATCAGGGTTTTCCAACTCCCCTAGGTGGACTTTCCGTGTCCACCAACCCGGTTAAAGGGCCGGACATTCGCTTTTCGTCTTCTCACTTTTGTGAACAACACCCCCGCCACGAGAAGGCAGTGAGTAGGACTTCCCTGACAGAGGCTATATATTCGCGTGGCCATATGAGAGCATTTCGAGAGGGAGAGCAAACTCTCCTCACTCTCGGCCTTACCAGGGCATTTGGGGGCATTGCTTATTCTACTCATCACATGTCTGTAACTTATTTTTGTCTGACTATAAACACTGAGTCACGTTTGATCGGACGGAGTTGGCTCCCTCGCCTCACTTTCCCGCTTCTTCATTCTGAATGTCTGTCTGGATAAACGAATGCATAAAATAAATTCATCAACGACACCCGTATTTGGTTTCTTATTGCCGCCGTTACACAAACAGAATTAGCCTAGGTAATATACGGAGTCAAATAGAAAATTTATGTTCATAGAATCTTCGTACGATCAAACCGGAATCAGAGACTGGACTACAAAAAAGCAAACAGGACGTAATTTGATAGCAACGATTAAAGATCAGCAAAACGCACAACATTGGTTAGTAGGTCCATCGAGAGTCTATAATGGAGGAAACATGGAAATACAATAATACCAGTTAAACAAAATATATATGACAATAATCTGAGAAATAGTTCCGAAAATTTATAACCTTTACGATACTCGTCCCATTGTAACATGATACTAAATTGAGCTTTTTTATTCTTTTTCTCATCGAATAATAAATAAATAACAAATTTTTAGGTGATCAAAAACATTTATCTCAACCCACCATTGAACAGTTGAAATGCGAGATGAGTATAATCAATGTGAACTGGACACATTGCTTTAAATCAGGAAGTTTATGCTGTGTATGTAATAGCCTGTTAGCTTTGTCAAATCAATCGGTAAGTAATACAAGGTACTTCCTTCCTTCATTCTAATACCTAATAACCTCTGACCTTTTCTTGCACATATTTATATGCATAGTTATCATTGATAACCCTTTGTCATTCCAATCCTCTACATTCACTTATTTTCCACACTATTTATCATCTCAATGCTAAAATTCTAATACATATTTGGTTGTAAGCAGCTGATGAGAAACTACGACATATAATTAATTCATATTATTCTGCATCAATATTTGTTCTGCCTTTATTTAAATTCATAAAGGTAACTAATTGCATGAAATAAAGACATATATTAATGACTTAGTAAATACACATTCCTGATTTGGTTTTAGTCATCAAAGCTTCGTTCTCACTCAACTAGCTGGTTTGGGCTACTGTGTAAGAAGCTTGTATATCAGTATCAGAATCGGACAACACAAAAAATAACCGTTCAAACGAAGGCCACGCAATTATAGATCCAATCTATCAAGTCCACAGAACAAGCTGTTGGTCAATGGTGGAGAGATTTTAACAGCTCACTTCCTTTCGAAGCATATGCTGATGTAATCAAAACTCTATAATTAACCCATTGAGTATGGAGGACACAACACCGTATGAACATGTTTTGATGTCACTACTTTCCTTCTTGTTCTATGTAAATGTAGATAATTCTATTAATTCAGAAGTTGTAGATTCATGTAAAGCTAAGTAAGCTTTCGATAGCATCAATTTCTTTCTAATTGAAACCCAATTATCCATAATGTTCCCCGACCGTGGGTTTTCAAAACAGTGACTTTGTGATATCGTGTTTATCACATTGTTTGTAGAAACATATGTCTACAGGAGGCTAGGAAAGTTTGCATTATAAATTGATTCGACAATAAATAACAAATGAGGTCACGTACTAATCAAGAGGTAAGGAAAAATTCTCTTTTTTTTTCTTATTCAATGACATTATGAGTTATTTTAATTGTTTGTAAAAACCTTTTGGGGTGTCGTCTTGTTTAAGGTCAGTGTTTGCACATCGTCAAGAAGCATACTGTAAAGACGGTACCATTTGATTTTGTCAGTGAAATTTATGCTCAATGTCATATATTGGTCTTTATTTTAATTGTTTTTCCGGAAAAACAAACAGGTTCATTGTCATTCATGTGGTCTACTTACATGCTCTCGGTGTATTCATTCAGACCCTCCAACAATTCCAAGTTTATGGTCAAATGAACAAAGGTCTGTACAGTTTTGTAATTCATGCGTCTCTGAATTGCGTAATACCTGTACTTACAACAGCAGTACTAGTAGTTTCCATGTAAAACATTTTACTCAAACAAAATCACTTGAAATTCCTGCTTTTACCACTACTGCGTAAATAACAAGTGTTTGTCTTCAACAGACCCGCTGACTTTTGGATAACTGACTCTATTTGATTGATAATTGACAGATGTATGTGACATTCAAGTCGATATTCAGTTGTTTGTGTTGCATGGTAGATGGTTGTCTGTCGTCCCCTTTCTTCATCAAGATAATATGATTGTAGGCTTGAAGTACTAACAAATTATATAATTCCCATTAAAACTGAATTATCTGTGATTTAACTGGTTTCTTTCTGTTTAAAAACTATAATGTTATTATTATTATTATTATTATTACGTTAGTATTCAACCACTAGTACCTTTTTCTCGTTGTACATTTATTATTTGCATATACATGATTTAATAACATCACAATAACCTATTCCTTTGTTTTTGTTTGTCGCTTGTGATTTGTGTTGTTTTTCAGAGGGAATTAAACTATGTGGTCTTTCCTCATTTCTTTATTGATTTTCCCACTTTTAGCTTCTTGTATACATTCACCCTCTTGGTCAATTTTGTTTTTGCTGAATTTCATTATCATTTTCAATCGATATAGTAACGGTTGGTCGAACGAGAATTGTTTTCTTTTTTCGTTCGACTCTTCCTTCTCACACACCCTATTCTTGTTATTTAAACATTATATTTAATAATGAGACTTTTGTGGCCGTTTGATATGATTCCAGTTACATCGTATGATGATGTATTTCTGATTTTTCGTGAATGGGGAGTTTTGCGCTCATTGCGAAAAGATAGAACGATTATCATTATTAAAGCTGACAAAGGTACTACAACAGTAATCATGAATAAAAGCAACTATGAAGAGAAGGCTCCAATTCATCTATCGATGGAACCATATTTAAAGATCGATTCTAAAAATTCTCAAGTGGTTAAAAATAGTTAGATTCGAAACAAGTTTCCCTATGGTTTACTTCGTATTCTAAATCCAACACCATATCACGCTTCTTTGAGCTACCAGAAATTCACATCCTGACATTCCTTTAATGCACATAGTGGACTTCACAAGTACTCTCACATATGCTTTATCTAAATATCTAAGCAACATACTGAAGCCACTTCAACACACCCTAATTAATGTCGTAAAGGATTCATACGAATTCAAATGAAAGATGTCAGAGTTATTCATCGACAAAAACGCAACAATGGTAAGGTGTGATGTCGCATTCTTATACACTAGCATTCCAATTGATAGATGCCTGGACTTCGTTGATGGTTTACTAGAGATTGATCATGTTCTGTCTAGCAGATGTCCATTAAGCATTAGTTCAATCATGAAATCCCTCAAACTATACTTAAATTCAATACTCTTCACTTTCAAAGGGACTTAATATAAACAAACGATTGCAGTCACCATGGGACCTTCAGGATCTTCGATTGTTGCAAATTTATGTCCCACATTGAAACGCTTATTTTTGTCATGAGTATCTCTTTTAAGGTTCACACTTGAATGTCGACAAAGCAATAGGGAGTTTCAATAAGTATTAATATAGACGTATGCTGTATATTTTAGACCTGTATCCAAAATTTTACTAGAAGGGAGTATTATGACTTCATCTATTTGAATCGGTTAGATTTGCATGATTTATTTTTTAACGACAGCTTTGTTTACTCCAATAAAACACCGTAAATCTGTAGGCAAATATTAAGTAGAAAATTTGAATTCACAGTGATTAAGCCGGTCAGCCAGCAACAAATTTTAATTATAAACAGTAAAAAAAATGTCCGTTAGTATTACCTAACAAACATTAATAACTATATTCATCGTTAAATGACAGCTAGCTTGTAATTAGTCAAGAAAAATGTGAGCGAATAAATTGTACAATATCGCAATAGATGTGTGCGCCATTGGATGTTTGCCTAGTGGTCTCAATGTGAAGGGTTTAGGCTCAAGACCGCCCACCAGCATTCTCCATCCAACCCTGTCCTTGGAAATCCCTCCCAGTTCTTTCCAGTTGTTATTCATCCTTTTCATATCTGCTTCTACTACCCGACGCAATGTGTTTTTTGGCCTTCCTCTATTCCGCTTGGCTTCACGATCCCAAGTTAGGGCTTGCCTCGTGGTGCAGTTCGATGATTGTTGTTGCTGATGGTATCTGGCCAACGGACATTCAGTATCTTACATAGACAATTGTTTATAAATACTAGTACCTTTTTGATGATAGTTGTATTAGTTGTCCACGTTTCAGCTTCTTACAGTAGAACTGTCTTGATGTTTGTATTGAAGATTCTTACTTTAATATTGATTGGTTTATTTATTTAAACACATACATATTGGTACAAAAGGGCACCAGATACATATGCGCCACACAAAATAATGAAAGTAGGAAGGGAAGGGATGAAAAGATAAGGTGGACTGAAATGTACAACCAGAAGACTCTTTCAGTTAAGAAAGTTAGAACCACTCTTCATGTAGAAAGTAAAAGAAGGTTACAGCAGGATCGCCACTGGCTTCTATTCTGAGTCATATCTGATAACGTATCTGACCGCTGTGTTGCACCATCTCTAGGACCCCGACCAGGGAGTCGTGAATGACCAACAGAAGCCAGTCTTGTACAACTTTCTTTCATACCACGACACCACGTCAAACACTGACCACCTCTCCACTTTTTCCAACCAGTCCCGGCGTCAGCAAATAATGCACGACGTGGAATTCTCTGGAACGATATTCGTGGAACATGTCCAAGCCACCGAAGTCGATATTTTCAAGATAGTGACACCAGTTGAATTGTCATCTCTGCGCCCGAACACACGATGCCGAACCTCTGCATTACTAACATGATGTTGACACTGGATGTCAGCAATCCTTCGGAGACAACGATGATCGAACACAGAGTCGTCTAACATCCTCAACTCGGAGAGGCCAAGTTTCAAAAACATAGATCAAAACTACACTCACTGACGCGTTCTAGGTCCGACCTTATATAGCCAGACTAACATCACGAAGGCGCCAGAGATGGCCCAGATTAGTATAAGCCGCTCTGGCTTTCATTATACGTGCATCAATCTCATCACTCACGCCACCACCAGCACTTATGTAGCTACCTAGATACACGAACTTCTTAACTACTTCAATCTGCTCACCAACCAGGGTGAGTACAGGATTGGAATCCTGCCAGTCTTGTAGGAGTACTTTACACTTTGAAGGTGCAAAGCACATACCATACCTACGGACACTGATTGCCAACTGATTAAGTGCGGATTGCATGGCTTGGGTATCATCGCACAGTAAGACAATATCATCCACATACTCAAGGTCGAGAAGTCTTTCTCCAGGCAACAGATTCACACCGCCATTACTTACGTCCATCAGAGCTGTTTCCAGGATGTCGTCGATGCCAAAGTTGAAGAGGAATAGTGAGATTGGTCAACCCTGTCTAACCCCACTGCGTGAATGGAACAATGGACAAAGGTAGTTGTATGTCCTCACTCTGCCTGATCTGTTTGTATACAGGGCCTTTAAGATGTTAATAAACTTCTCAGGCACACCGCTCTTCAATAGACAATCCCAGAGAACAGTCCTATCCAACGAATCGAAGGCAGCCCTGACATGAAGAAACACTACGATTGCTGGCCTGTGATAATTATGATGGTGTTCTAACATTTGGCGGAGGGTGAAGATGTGATCAATGCATCCGCGACCAGAATGAAACTCGCGAGTCAATCGTTCTCAGGTTTTAAACAACCTACGAAGAATGACAGAAGCCAATAGTTTGGACGCAACCGGTAGTAGACTTATCTCGCGATAGTTGTTACAGAAGCGCCAGTAACCCTTTTCTAAAGATAGAGACCACTATCGACTCATTTCATGATGTTGGAACACTCTAACTACCAATCCTTTGCAAACAACTCAGAAAGTTCCTTAACCAGGAAGTCACCATCATCTTTGGAAAAGGCCGGAGACTAGTCATCTGGGTCTGGTGATTTGTGGCGCTCCAAGAATTGGAGCTCCTTGTGAACGTCCTCCTCGTTAGGTGGATCAGTCGTCACAGGCCATGGAGGGTAGGACAGTCCAGTCGACGTTGTCGAGGCAGCAGACCAGTTGAACTGCCCTTCGAAAAACCCTGCCCATCGTCCGAAATGTCGGTGGATGTTAGTAATTGGCATCCCGTCATCTTCACAGATTGTTTCGCTCACACCAGACTTCTTGTTGCCAGTGGATCGGATGAGTTGAAAGAGGTTTCTGCAGTTGCCAGATTCAGCCGCTGCTTCTAACTCATTGGCACGTTCTAACCACCAGGCTTCTCGGTCGTTACGCAAGCTTTGCCCGATTTCACTACGTAACAGCCCTCGTTTGTGGCCAAACTCACGGTCACCCGGAGTAGATCGACGGGCTTCGATGAATTGTAAGGAGCCAGAAGAAACCCAGTGCTTGTAAGCGGGACGTTTTTATCGAAGCCACAAGCGGCTTTACTTGGCATTTTCATAGCGTCATGAAGATGCAACCAATGCTCATCTATACTTTTCGTTGGGATGGTAACTAGCCTAGAAGCTAGCTCCGCTTGATACTTACTTGCAACAGAAGTTGCAGCCAGTTTACTAACATCAATCTGTTGATGGCGGTCAATCCTTCGGCCACTGACAAGTAAGGTAAGATTTGCGCAGACCATGGCATGATCAGAGTCCAAATAGGTACTCCAAAAGGAACGGAAGTCTTGTACACATCCACGCCAGTGGTAACTGGTCGCGATGTGATCAATCTGAGCCCAGGTTTGAGGTGCAGAGGGAGGACGCCAGGTGGCACACCGGCGATGACTGTGCCGGAAGTTAGTGCTAGCGAGAAACAGGTTATGGTCTGCGCACAGTTGCAGTGGACGGTCACCGTTATCTGACCTACGACCAACAAGTCCCCATCGGCCACCTAAATTACTCTCTTCTGTGCCTAGACGCACGACCTGAACATTCAAGAGTGAATTTGTAGTACTTCACTAGAGTCTTGAATACAGGTCTCGGATATACAACAAACATCAACATTAAGACTTTCTAAAGACATAGCCAGCCCTATCTGTTGTCCGATCTGCGTTAGTGTGCGAACGTTGAAGGAAGCCAGCTTGAACGGCGTACGTGGTTTCAGAAAAATTGCTTCAGTACCCGTAATCGGTGGAAGCATTCACTTTGAACCAGACAGTGACTAGAGATCATTTAGATAGAACAGAGTTTCGACCATGAGCGAGCTACTGCATAAGTTGGAAAGGAAGGATACACAATTTGGGAATAAAGGGAGTGAAAAAGTGACGTAGTAAATAATAATGGTAATGTAAATTGTCTTTCTTCTATTAGGAACGAGAGCAGTGTAGTTAGTGTAGTGAGTCATTTCATGTCATTTGTGTGTGGGCTGTGATACTGCCCGGGTGCCCAAACCGAAGCAGGTGGTTTTCTTAGGGGGCCACACCCCGAGCCTTTGACCTAAAGGTCTGATCCACAAGGCAGTGGAGCATCGTGAGGAGATGCAGTCCCATGGTAGCCGGTGACCAACGGTTGGTTCATACGCCATTTGTTCCATCAGGATACTGGAGCCCATGTGCACCATTGGTTTGGAATCAGGGTTTTCCAACTCCCCTAGGTGGACTTTCCGTGTCCACCAACCCGGTTAAAGGGCCGGACATTCGCTTTTCGTCTTCTCACTTTTGTGAACAACACCCCCGCCACGAGAAGGCAGTGAGTAGGACTTCCCTGACAGAGGCTATACATTCGCGTGGCCAGATGAGAGCATTTCGAGAGGGAGAGCGGACCCTCCTCACTCTCGGCCGTACCAGGGCATCTGAGGTTGGTAGTTGTTTTGAGTTCCATATGTTCTTCAATTGTAGGAATGCTGTCATTGTTTTTCCAATCCTCTCCTTTGTATCTGCATCTCATTCTCCTTGTTCATTGATGATGCTTCGCAGGTACGTGTAGGTCTCCACATCTTCCAGAATTTCGCCGTCAAGTATCATTGTGTTGTTATTCTTCGTGTTGTATTTGAGGATTTCGCTATTTACTTTGTGAATATTGAGGCCTACTGATGCAGAGGCTACTGCTACACTTATTGTCATTGTCTGTATTTGTTCGTGTGTATGGGATAGCAGGGCGAGGTGATCTGCGAAGTCCAAATAGTCTAATTGGTTCTGAGTTGTCCATTGTATTCTATGCTTTCCCTCAGATATCGAGGTCTTCATAATCCAGTCAATCACCAGAAGAAAGATAAAAGGGGAGAGTAGACAGCCTTGTCTGACTCCGGTCCTCTCTTGGAATGCATCTGCCAGATGTCTTCCATGCACCACTTTGCACTGTAGTCTATCGTATGTACTTCTGATAATGTTGATAATCTTCTCAGGAACTCCATAGTGTCGAAGAAGTTTCCATAATGTTTTCCTGTCCACGCTGTCAAACGCCTCAATGAAGTTGATGTATAGTGACGAGTTACACTCAGCTGATTGTTTGACGATTATCCGTAGTGGCACTACTTGGTCTGTGCACGACCGATGTTTACGGAATCCAGTCTGTTGATCACGAATTTGAGCGTCTACTTGGTCTTTCATCTGGTTCAGTAACACTCTATTGAAAAGGTTTCCTGGTACTGTCAACAAACTGATACCTCTGTAATTCTCACATTTGCTCAGATCTCCTTACATTGGTATCTTGATGAGATATTCTTCTTTCCCGTCCGCCAGCACTTGTTCTTCCACACAAATCTTTTCGAATAGAAAGTGAAGCATTTTTGCAGTTACTTCGATGTCTCACTTCAGTGCTTCAGCTGGTATATTTTCAGGTCGCGCTGCTTCCGCACTCTTGATTTGTCTGATGGTCATCTTGATTTCTTCGATCGTCGGTTGAGTGACATCTATAGGAAGGTTTGTGTGTGCTGCTTCGATGTCCGGTGGATTCAATGGGGCTGGTCTATTCAGCAGTTCCTCGAAGTAGTAATAAAATTTGCGAAGCATATTTCTGTTGAGAATCATTGAGTTTGTGGAATGTTTTGTCAAATAGTACTCCGTTTAAGATCGATATGTGACTGCTACAGCTTGCCGATTAAACCACTCACCATCAAACCCTTTCAGTGAGGCTATTGTATTTAGTTCCGGAAGTAGTATTATGAATTCGTAACTGGTGGAATTTAGAAGTGTCAGGATTGAAACGGTTGTCACTTACCTCATTGAATGTTTGTCCAGATTTGCTTCTTTGATCACTTTCCAATTGACCCCCATAGTATTGTCTCCTTCTTGGAAGAAGGAGATCTTGTAAGGCTTGGGACCTGTTGTTGAGAGTTATCTTGAATCCGTTGAGTTTGTTAGTATCTCGAAGGAAGGCTGTATTGAACCTTTGTAATGCTGTTCCCCCAGTTGTCCAGTGTTTCTTTAGCTTCAGTTTCATCTTGGCTACAACCAGGTGGTGACCTGAAGCTAAGTTAGCTCCTCTCCTCGTTCTCCCATCTTCCATTGATCTTCGGAATTTTTAATTGGTATAAATATGATCTATTTAGTTCCCTGTGGTGTGGTCCAGTGAGATCCATGTAGCTTTGTGTATGCGTTTGTGGGAGAATATTGTGCCGCCTATAGCCAATCTGTTGAATGCACATAGATTTTTAAATCTCCCCACATTTTCAATTCTCTCACCCAGTCCATGTCGTCCCATGCCGTCTTCATATCCAGTGTTGTCCATTCCGACTTTGGAGTTCAAATCTCCCATCAGTATGGTGAGGTTCTTTTTTGGGCACTTCGCTATGTTGGATTGCAACCTCTCCTAGAACTGATCTCTATTGTCGTCCCTACGTAACACTGGATAACATTCATTGTGATCCCCTCCTTCTTTGTTTTGAATGATGCTTTGATGATTCTGGATCCGTGAGATTCCCATCCCAATTGAAGGTTGTATTTGTTGGTGATCTCGTGGTGTCGAAATAAGACTGAGATCACGTCAAAGTTTACAAACAGGACTACTGAGCGTACACGAGTTCGAGCAAGGTCACAAAGCAACGTAAGATTGTCTTTTTTTGGTACACTTAAACAAGCGAGTACAGTTAAACAATCACTAGTACAATTGGTTTTAATAATAATTAATATAGGTATCATTACCAAGTTTTGATTTGATGATTTTGAATAAATTGAGCATTGGGTAGATTGTTATAAATAAATTAATATATTTGTAATATCCCAATGAGTAGAAAAATTAGATTTTCTGACGTTTCGTGACTCAGTGTAAGCCACTTCTTCAGAGAATAAATAACCAAATTCACATTTATCCAAGTTTAAATAGTACAACGGAACAACACGAATATTAGGTGATCAGTCAAAAAACAGGTCTGAATAGATCAATGTCATGTCATTTCATTTCGATCAAAATGATTCATAAGCGACATGTATGTAATGTTGTGTGTATGTATGCATTGTTAAAGATGAAAAATGTGTGACCTTTATAAAGACAAAGGATAGAGTTTAATTTGTAATGTAATGGTGTCAAATTGTAAACGATATCAGACTAGGTGACTGGGATAGATAGTCCAAGTAGGATGTATGGTAAGGCCTTACTTTCTATTGAGAGCAGTGAGATTAAGCATTATATGGAAAGCTTCAGCTACTCTCCTTTCTTTGTAATTGGAAAAACCTTTCTGTAGTATTTTGATATTTTTGAAATCAATTTGATGATTGTTGAAAATTGCGTGAACTGCTATTGCCGATTTAATTTGAAGTCTATCTAGTTCTACAGGATTATTAGGAGGTTTCTTTGTGTACCTAATATGTTCTTTGGCGCGAGTCAAGATTTCTCGAGATGACTCTCCAATATAGAAGGCATCACAATCGGCACAACCTAATTTGTAGACGCAGTTCTGTGTCGACATGAAAGGGATTTTTTCTTTTAACCGACCTGTTTTTTGATTGATCACCTAATATTCGTGTTGTTCCGTTGTACTATTTAAACTTGGATAAATGTGAATTTGGTTATTTATTCTCTGAAGAAGTGGCTTACACTGAGTCACGAAACGTCAGAAAATCTAATTTTTCTACTCATTGGGATATTACAAATATATTATTTATTCATAACAATCTGCCCAATGTCCAATTTACTCAAAAAAATATAATAATTGTTTCCGTTATACCAATCGTGTTCTCTTCATAAAAATAAGTCACTGCAGGAGCCCTCCGCTAGAGAGAGTTTGCACTTTCGATACGTAGCGGTTTCGTTCGTGGGACTGATCGCCAAACGTGCAGTTGTAGGTCGAAAGGGTTGACAAACAAGAAGCGATCGTTGATCATCGAGTTGTAAACGAAGGTGTTTTACGTAGGATCGTACCAGGAGTAACGTGCTATATCTGTCGCTTGAGTTAGCGTACCACACCAGAGTGGTGTGTATCAAGAATCTGAGGATCGAGTTCGCAGGAGTCCGGACCAGAAAACTCTGCAGATGTAGGATGGAACCACATTGAGCCCAGGAACCAGAAGTGACTATAACTACCAGCTTTGAGAACGTACGTATGTCAGAACATCGACTGAGTGCGTTGACAAGAGCGTGGGCGATCAGGCCATCTTCTGCTAAGATTGACTGAATTCGACGGTACCGACAGGGCGATGGTCGGAGGCGTGGGCTCAGGATAAAAAAAATCAAAGAAAAAGAGAAAGGTGTAGTATGCATGTAGTATAGGTATAGAGTTCTATATCGTATCCGCTGTTGATTGAGAGGTTATTCGAGAAAGCGTACGGGTAGGCGTACTCGATGGGTCTAGCTATGGGTCTCAACTTATAAGGTAGGGCACTATCATCGACTTGTACTAGGTCAAGGCGATCAATGCTGACTATCTCGACGCGGCCGTGTCGATCAACATTCGGACAATCGTTGGACATAGTTTGATTTACTGAAATTTTTACTGCTCCGTGGTGTGAAAAATTCCCCAGGCAGACACATTGTCGTGCAGTATGCAAGCTCAGCGGCGGAACATTGAATATCTGCCTTTAAGCTCGTTCTGATACCTAAGAGGACGAACGGTAAGGTTTCGTACCAATGCCTAAATCTTGGGTAGTTATTCTCAAATTGTTATATGTTTTTTGCATAAAATTTTTATTTAGTCCTAATTTTAGACCCATCTCTTGTGATTCGTCATTCGTCGTTACGTATCAACATATTTATCATTAACAACAAAAAAATGCTGTCCTAATTATGTACTTAAGCAATTACAGTAAACACACTGATGATTTATATAATAATAATAATAATAATAATAATGTAGGTTGATACATCAAAACGATAAGGTACTTGTGACCAATTAATTAAAAAAATGAGTTTCACAAAGTTAGAACTTTGTTTGTTCGTCAATCTAACAGAATACCCTGGTAGAATATGAAAACCATACACTGAATACTTCATTTGCGAATCTCTATTATTTGGCCTTTACATTCTGGATGATTCTTTCAGCTCACAATTCCTTTCTAGTTCCCTTTCTATTCTCTTCAACTTGATATTCTTAGCCTTCTGCTTCCAAGTTTTCCACTTCCAACCAGTGTTACATAATACTTATGACTGTTGACATAAGTAATAGCATACATCACAGGGGTACCATTGAAAACCAGAAGCATTGAACAGCTGTTTTGTCGTAGTATATGAGTCCTTAGAATTGAACACCCAAATTTTAACCTCAGATCTAACCCAGAGCTCTTAATCTTTGTGATTATTTGCTCGTGGTCCAATTGTAAGTTCCAATTTCAGTCAATTTATGGTATGACGTGAAGATCATTTAATAACACTTGTGACAACTGTTACTGTCTTTACATATATGATTTCTATTAGTTGTGCTTGAACCAAGATCAATCTGGTACGAATACAACTTACAACTAAACCGAAACTCCGTATATAATGAAGGAAATAATAATAAGGCTAACATTTTATCATGTCTTCTTAAAATGAGCTTAGCAGTTTTGTTGTAATATACTAGTTAGAAAATATATTATAGTACTGATGTGCTTTGGGATAATGAGTTATGACTGACTACTGAGTAAAGACAAGTAGGTCTGTCTGTGTAAACTACTACCTGTATTATCGTTAAATGTAAAAGATTGATTTCTACTCTGGATTTCACAGCACGTGGACTTGTAATTGTGTCAGTAAATTGTTGGTTAGTTTAGTCTGAATCTCAATAGTATTAATCGGAAGTTGCGTATATGCTTATCATCTGACTAAATATGATGACCTAATAATCGTATACCTATTCTATTGACCTAATGTACTCAGTAGATTATCCGTGTATCCTATCTAGGATCTAGAGTCTTATTTTATTATATCGTCGTAAACGAAAAACTATTTAATCATTCCTATGTATCAAAAACACATCTGATGGTTATCTGGAGTCATTAGCTTAGTGGATAACACAAAAGTGTTCGAAACAACTGACTTTATGTTCGGATCTCCATGTGAACGCTATCATTGAGGTTCACGTATGTCTAACTGACGAGTTCCAGATAAAATTAAACGTGTGTTCCAGATTCCACTGTTAATCACAAATATAATAAAAGATTGTAATTACAGATTATGTCGAGGCATTCTTCTCAGGAGGTACATATGGCAGCAGAGATTGATGAGTTTAAATCCTAAATATAAATGAAGAGGAAATTGTGAAGCCTTACTAATAGCACGGTTGGATTGTTTAGTGTAAATATGACAAATATTATTTAGACAGATATTGTACTTTGCTAAAGTATTACACTTTAAAAGACTGGTAGCTAGTAATTTAGGTATAATTATATAGTCTTAAATATAAAATCCATTGTTTGACTAATTAATTGTTATGTATTTTACCATTCACAAATTAAATATGTGATGAAATGATTGAATTTTGTACTTTTACATCATGAAGCGAATTCAGTTAGAAAATAGTTGAAAATCAGGAAGTACTAAACAGCTGTTTCGTTCTAATATAGGTGTAATTATGTTCAAAACTAACCAGTCAAATAGTTGTTTAAGCGCCCATCACGTCAATCTGGTCTGATGTATCTGTAGACTATACCTGTCGCATATAACCTGCCGATCGAAGGACATTATTATCCTATTATATTAGTGTGGCTCATAATTTTTATTCATTTCGATAAGACACTCAGTACTGGCTGGTATGCTTATGCGTTTCATTTAATGGCTAAAATTCCTTTAATTATTACACCAATCATATTGTTTTTACGTTTAGAAACAGATAACGTTTAAAGCCAAGTTGTCCTTGTTCTGACTATGTTTTCTCATAGACTCTGGGATCGCCAGTATCGCGTTTACAGTTCTAGTAGTATATCTGTAGGACAACTAAATCCTACAATATGCTTCATAATAGGATTGCGCATCTTTTACTTTATATGGAAAGAAACCCTGGGATCTTCATTGTTTACAGTGAGGGACTAGACCTCATAATGAACTCGAAATGAGTTTGGCGCTAATGCAGCTGTCCAGAATGACAATCTATGCTCTGTAGTTAAAGCACCTAGATTAGAGAACATAACACCACCAAACGTATCTGTTATATCGTATGCCCTCTTAATACATAAACGTCCAATGATACATAAAATTGTACGAGCAGTCATGATTGCCTATCGGCCCTGCTTTCTGCCTAGCCCAGCCAGTTGAGTCCAGAACACAAATAACAGCCTCGGCAATGTGAATCATTATTCACAAGCATACTGGGTTAATATACTAACCAAACAGACCACATTATACCAAAAAATAGAAAAATAACATTTGTACAATAATTGGCCAATGTGGCTGTGGATAGGGGGAAAGTAATCAATAATAATAGTTCAAAGGTTAAAATAAAGGTTATGATAAGAGGGACACGAATACGATTAGGTCAGTTATTTAACAACTATACAATAGGAAATAGGCATATTACATTTGCCCATAAATAGACCTCAGATTTACCATTCATAATTCACCAGGGGATATAACAGTATCTATCTAAACTGAAAAGATTTCTCATTATTTCAGCGTTTAATATAAATGTGCATCACCTGCTTCTAGGCGGCCTGCTTGAACATCTGGGCTACCTGTTCCTACTATCTAGATATTTCAAAAAAGTTATCTGGTTTTGTTTGTTTCAATACATCATTATGGCTGTTAATCGCATAACCTATTCAGATGCGTTTCTGAAAAGTGTACAAATTTTCTTTGTACAAGTTACAAAGGCCCAATCAGATATCGTGGTTGCTGGCAATATACAGCGTGAAGAATGTACATTATTTAGATGTTGACTGACTGGACTTCTAACTGACGATCACTCAATATTTGTCGTCAGATCGACCACGAAATAAAAAACGGAAACTTGTTGAAATACATTGTGCTGAGAATTCTATATTGTACCAAAAATATAATATTGAATAAAGCTAATGATAATAATTATAATAATTAATTAATAATTATAATAATTTACAACTCTCATTATCATAGGGAAATGAAATCTAATTATAATAGTAGCATAAAAGAATATAAAAAAGGCTGTACATGAGGGAATATGGTTATGTGAAAAGAAACAAAGAAATAGACAAATATACACAGCTAGTAAAATAATATTTAGACTAAAAATTTATTAGAATGATAAGTAGAAAAACGGGCGGATATCATCATCATAGAGTCTGGTACACATGTGCGTTGGTTTGAGTTGGGATAGCACTTTGACTCAATGGAATGAAAATAACAAAAGTGACATCCCCTAGCTTTCTTCCGGCTGACTTTTGAATTAGCAAGCACCGCTCGTCAAGGTAAACAGTGATTAAGCATACGTAACATATGTCCCAATCTCCTTAGCCGAACAAGGTGTACAATGTCATCAACTGATTTGCCACTACTGCCAAATGATCTTCACCTAACTTCAACATGTCCCCCTTAATTGTTTAGCAATGTTTTTAAGACACTTTTAATCGTAAACCTTCCACGTTCTTATGTCTTGTACTTTGAAGAACATTGTTCACAGCCATTGAGAAGAATAGACAGAGTTCTTGAGTGGTATACAAGGCCTTTGTATGCTAGAAGGACATCCCAGACTACGAGTGATAGGGAAACAAATGCATGATATTCTCTAATACAATGGTCATTCCAAACAATTTTACTGAAGTTAACTAACGATGATATGATTTGAAAAAAGAATTTTATTTCTTATGCCTAATTTTCTGCATTATCATTAATACTGTTACTACTTCTACTATTTTGTTTTGATTTTTCTTGGTAATTTCATCTCGCTTTCCTGATATGGTGTCGTATCAGATTTCATATATCATAAAAACGACCGTCTAGAGAGACGACCTTCTGACAAGGTTGAAGAATAAAAATATACACAAGGTGGAATTAAAACAAGGAATAAAAATTTCAGACGATGTAAAACGAACTTGCTTGAAACTAAGATATTGCAAGTTTAGTTTGTACAGATAGCGAGGAGTAGGTAGTAAAATATTTCCCAATAAGAATTATAATTATGTATGCACTGAGTTACTTCTGGGTACTGGAGTTAAAGCGGGTGGTTTTTTGTAAAGATCACTTAGCGAGCCTTTGACCTGACAAACGTATCGACAGGATAGCAAAGCAACATTAGGCATGCAGTCCTACGTTAATCAGCAACTTGAATGGATTCGATTGCTGCTTGTTGCTTTAGAATTCTGGTGCCCAAATATATCATTGGTTTGGAATCAGGGTTTCCTAACTCCTTTACATGAACTCTTTGAATTTACTAACCCTGAATAGGCTCCAGGTCCTACTTTCGTCCCCTTACTTTTGTGTAAACACTCTCTAAATGAAGACAGTAGGACTTTCTTGAAAGAGCTTATAAGTGAGTAGCCATAAGAAAATATTTCGAGAGTGGTAGAGGACTCTCGTCGCTCTCTATCGTACTAGGAAATCGGGATGCGATTTACATAACCAGCATGAAATAACCAAAATATTCACAACTAAAATGTCTGAAGTATGGGCTGATATTCTATTATTAAGGCATATTAAACCAGTTGTTGGATCCAATATGATTACAGTTGCAACGTATGAGAATACTTACATTTTTTTATATGTGTAGGAAATACATCATTTTGATAAATTGACATTCAGAAATGTAATCCATATTTTTCATCCAGATATATTATCATTCTTACTTGTGAAACTACTCTTTTAAAAAAATACAAATTGTGATTATACAAACTATAGGAAAAATTCTTACTTTGTTTAACAGTAACAATATATCAGAAGGGGTTTTGTGGAGATTTTAGTAATTTTATAGAGTTGAGATCATGAGCCAATTGAAGCTAGACCACCATCGAAAACCTGGAAGCACTGGACGGCCGTTTCGTTCTATTATGGGACTCCTCAGCAGTGCGCATCCACGATCCCGCACTCACGAGATTCGAACCCAGCACCTACCAGTGTCGCGCCAGACCACTTAACCGATAGACCATTGAGCCAGTATCCAACCGTGTTAATGTCCAACTTCAACCGATCCACGAAATTCAGCAACCATTCACCAATCTTATCAGTCAGTTGATATCTCCCAACAGACCTGGTTGAACTCCACTGGTTACTGCTTCTCACTAGAACTCCAGGAAATATCTGATGGAGCCAGTCACTAGTGAGCACATGATCATTATCAGAAGGTGTTTGGTGGAGATTTTAGTAATTTTATAGAGTTGAGATCGTGAGCCAATTG
>NW_017386093.1:49990-103591 GCF_000237925.1 Schistosoma mansoni | reverse complement strand
TGCGGGATTGTGGATGCGCACTGCTGAGGAGTCCCATAATAGAACGAAACGGCCGTCCAGTGCTTCCAGGTTTTCGATGGTGGTCTAGCTTCAATTGACTCATGATCTCAACTCTATAAAAGTAACAATATATATAAAATAGTATGGAACAGTTGTTGTGCATAGTTTATATTTGCTCTTATCAACGTAACTTTATTCAATTTGTTCTATTTGGATTTTACTTAAACAAAAACTAAACACTAGGAAACAATAGATAACTGTTTCGTTCTAGTATATGGTTTCTTAATGTTCCGAAACTCAAACGGTGACTGATATCAATATATTCGGGCTTTGAGAAGACCATATTATTTTCAGAACATCAAACAAACATCCAATAGTTCTTATTCTCAGCTTTGCTAAATTCTTGACATTGTGTCACTATAATTCATTGTTATCAGAGAAAGAGTTCACACATTCTTCTTGGCTCCAAATTGTGGCTGGTACTTTGATATGGTGGTCGATTTACGCAATAGAACAGTTTGTGAGATGGTGGAGAAGATTTGTAGCTGATGATGTCGTTCAGAAGGACGATGAAAGCTCCACGACCAAACCATCCAGCTCAGAGAACAAACCAACATCAAAAAAAAGAACCGTTTGTATTAGATTAGCTCGATTGTTCCTGATTCTATAAGTATTGTGAGCCTGTAACCAACTTCGAAAATCGAGATTTAATAACATTTTTTTTCTGAAAATTCGCTGTCATCGGTGAAAAAATTTAAATTTTTCGCTGCAAAAACCTGTCAGAGTTTTTATGAAGTTTAGAAGTTTATTGTGATCTTATATGTTAATTTCGAAGAAAATTCTCATTACGAACAGACGTCTAGCTAGATAACTACCGATCGAGGTTAAGCAGTCTATAACAGTTAACATGCCTTACACCAACAGTCAGTGACTTTATGAACTGATTCCACGTTTTTGTTCAGCAAACTCTAGCTTTCTTTAAATCTACCACCGCGCCTGCTAAAATCCCATGTTAGAGCAAATAGAACACTGAACAGTCGTCTTTTGTAGTATGACATTGTTTAGGAATACGGATATACGATACTCGCAAACGATTGAGGTGAATGAAAATGTCAAAAAAGTGATTATTGGATTCCACCTCAATGACCGAACGACATCGTGGTCACTGGGGTATCTAATAATCATGAATGTCATATTGTATAAGTCAGTACTGCTGTGTAATTCCAAATTCTAATTAATCACCTGTCCGTTTTCTTCTCACTTTTTTATGTGAAAGTCAAGCGAAAAGCATACGAAAATTGATTGGTGTGAATGTCAGACCTGTGGGTCCTCGGGTAAAATATTATTCAGCACACTAAAGTCAGAAGTTAATTTGCATCTCATAACAGTGGCTTAGAAAAATTGACTCATTTTTCTTGTTATCTAAGAACAGAAAATTTACTAGGTCATTCCCGAAAAGTTCACAAGACCAGTCAGTTGACTACTAGCTTTCCTATTTGATTCATCAACCAGTGGAACTCTGTACACAAACAAGTGGTTGAATATCTGTCTGTGGACGCATACAAAGGAACGATGAATCAATTGAGATATCCTATTTTCAGTACTAACATATATCACTCAGTCTTCTGTCCTTGTCAAACAGAAACTGAAGCAGTTTACAGCTTCAAATCATTCCACTAGTTTGATTCACGTGGTCAGTGGAAATATCTTTGACCGTCGTTCATCCAAATAACGTTACTTAAACCCGGGTAAATGTAATTTTACTTGGTAAATGCATTTTATATTACACATTAAATGTTTGTAATTCGTAGATGTATACTAATGAACATAGTATTCAATCGGTAAATAATACTTATGTTCTATTTGATTAAAAAAATTTTATATTTTCGATTTACGATAATTCAAACACGAATACATGTTTTTTGTCCCATTTCCGGTACCTAGTCATTGAGCTGCTCATATATATATATATATATATATATATATATATATATATATATACTCACGCCCTGTTAAATACTGAAAATTTCAAGTCGAAACATTTCACATTTTGGCATATCTTCATAATTTTCAGTCATTTAGAAAAAAGAAATCTGCTGAAACTCATGTGCTCAATATTTGACGAATGTAGTAGAAGCTACGGTCAGGAGATAGTGACTCAATAAAATATAGAATGTACTATTAAAATAATTGTCATTCGCATCTATGTTAAATACACAGTTTTGGTTATATTTGATGTTCTGAACTGATCAGGAATAAGCCAAATTATAAGTCCACGCTACTAGCCAACATTTAGATTCCTTTTCTAAGAAACACTCCATTGATTAAAAATGTGGCTTTATTCTCTGAAGAAACAATGATACATGTTCATGACTGAGTATATGTGGATTTTTGATTCTGTCTCAATCAATGAAGTTTCCTTCTCATACAACTAGCCGGTATGAGCTCTCGTTTAGGAAGCTTTTTGTATCAGTGTCAGAGTCGGGTACACAATAAGTAATCAAACTCCTTTATTATAAAAGAACTATGTTACCGAACAAAGACATGACTATTATTAATATATATGTTCCTAATAATTCAACTAAAATCGGGAAATAATAATTATTTAGTGGTTTATCATAAATATGCTTTTCACTGAGATATGAAAGTGATCTGATTGATATTGTTTCGAATAGGATATTGTCGAAAGATTCATAGTTGATGTGAGGATGGTCCACAGGTGAAGTCGAGGAAGCTCTAAGAAGCCCAGAAGGAGCCAGACATATTCCATCCAATCAGCTTGGGAAGAATATTCTAGAATTGCTACGTGGAGCTTCCCTATTGGACAATGCTGATTACTACCTGTGTGCGGATTGGACAACTATAATGATGATTTTGTTTCTACTAAAAACTATAAATACCTGACAATTTTGTACCATAATCGACACTGTTTGGAATAACATTCCTTCTACTTGTCTTCTGTCCTCTGATTTGTGACTTGGGAGGGTCCTAGCGTTCGAGTGCTCAAGTATCGTGCGATAGACTAAGAAATCTAAGTTTGAGATACAACAGTTGACCGAACTCGGAAATACAATGAACCAAACTTAAATTTTTCACTGATTTAATAGTCAGTCGACTGTTATCAATATAATAAGGTAAAACACATTTGTGAGTCCCAGAGTAGGAGAATTGTAAACAATAAATAGATAAAGTGAATATGATAGAGCTGATATATAAAGGTGAGCATGAGCTACTGTCTGACAAATTATTCATCTTATTCAGTCATTCAGGAGACTGCGAATATAAGTGATTTAAAATATAAAATGATCAAATTTGAAGAGTATATTAATTTCGGATCATTAATGAACTTCTGTGAATATTGAAATGGAAAAATATTCTAAATAAAATGATTTGTTATGAATGTACTAGAACTAACAGTCTGGGATTTGCAGTTATCATTCTGGATTAAGATTTATTATTAGTTTACATGTATCCTAAACATTACATTCTAATCTCAACTCTAATCTTAATTTCTAAGTCTAAAAACGATTACTCCCCTTAATTTTGAGTAGCAAGTGATGTTTCCGTTAATAAAACTAATCATCTATGATATTTGTAGGTATCAAAGGCAAGGTTGGACTTGATAGTTTCAAATAAATTGAGCATTCGGTAGAAAGTTATTAATAAATATATTTTTGTTATATCCCTATGAGTATGAAAATTTTATTTCTGAAGTTTCGTGACTTGATATAAGCAACTTCTTCAGAGTCAATAAACAGTCTAAATGGTCCAAAAGAAACAATTCACAATATTTTTAGTACAATCAAAATCATAATAGGTCTGACTATTTCAATGTCAAGTAATTTGTGGTATTGTGACATTTATATTCAGTGATTTTTGTAACAACAAAATAAAGATCACATATTTTTCCTTTTTGTCACACTTTATGTGTAACCCCATTTATATTCAATATCTATTGTTTCTCTGTATCAATGGTAAAGAAACGAATATTTTTGTTTGGCTATATATAATACTACTTCACTACCGCGATTCTTGAAATATAGACGTTGTATACGTTGTCTATTCTTCTACTTTAATGGCCACGGACTTTGATTGAAGATTATAATATTATAACATCCTTTTAGGCCTTCCCACACTACTTTGGAGCTTTGGGCCGGATCATTACTGAATAATATTACTGGAATCAATCTTCATTTTGCTGTTGGTGCCGTCACATGCAGAGGAACCTTTGTTAACCAAGTGAAATTATTTGTGGTTCTTATCTCAGAAAGTAGCTTACAAGTGACATTCATTTCCTAACACTGTTACCATTTTGTTGCTCAATATACCTTTTTATAATTTAACTGTAATTTGTTAACTTTTGCGTTACTCATAGACATACGCTTAGGTTTGTAGTGTTAATTCTTTTGGTATATTGTTGGTAACTTTGTGTATTGTTACATTTTGACTAAGCTCTTTCACAGGGATCCACCATAGTGGTCACAGTGAATTTGTATGGCCTGTCACTGTGTTAATTTGTGTCAGAATGTGGGTATGAAAAAAGTATATATTTGTAGTGGGTTGTTATATCCCGATGAGAATAACGAATGGAAACTGTTGGAATCTATTTCTGGACTAATACTAAACATATATTTTTGTATAATTGTTAAGTAACTAAACTATTTATATTTGTGTTTCTCTTATTATAAGCTTTATTTTGACCTATGAACTATCATTATACGATTTACCATTCTCGAGTTATGCCCAGTCTATCCCAAATTCATATCCACTTTTGGCTAAATCTTGTACAAAAGGTATTTTCTATTTTATGGTACGATACGGTCTGTTTGGTTTGTATATAAACCCAGTATGTTTGAAATACATGATGCATATCACAGGGGCTGAGATTGGTGTTCTGAACTTAACACGTAGGGCTAGGCAGGAAGAAGGACCATTAAAGAGTCTAGACCGTTAGTACGGGTTTTACGCGTCATTGGTCTAGTCGATTGTTACGTCCTTGAATATGTCTACCCACTTTAGTGCCGAGTATGACTTCTCTAATGTAGATTAAGAACTTGACGCGATAGGCTGACTGGCTCAACTGTGAGGCTAGTATGCGTGAGTTCAAAGTGGGGGTAGAGAGACGAAAACTATTCTATCCCTGATTGGCCGGCAAGCATGCGAGAGAGAGAGAAGACAAGGACAACTGGAACACTAATCACTTTATTCCAATCCCGATCTAGCACTCGAATTCCCAATTCAGGTTAGTGCAAAAAGATACATGAATAAATAGATGACTAACCTGACCACGACGTACATTAATTAGGAAAATACAATTATGTCCAAAACTGGGGGATTATAGTAGAAAATAGAGTACAAAAGGTTGCGTCTAAATTACAATGGCTTTAGAACAGAAAATGCTATGGCAGTGAATCATACATCAAACGAAAGCTCATGATCAGTAGGATAGATTAGGGGCAAAAGTAAGTGTTACAGTTTTACAAGCTTTGAATTAAATGAAATAACGTCCCCAAAAATAGCTTCCGCAATTTGTTAAGGCTTCTTGTTTCGCGGTTCACATCATCGATAATCCACTTTTCTCTAATTGGTGGTATAATTACGTCATTTACTGATAGGGGCACAAGGCAACAAGTTATAACAGGGTTGATATTGTGTGAATATAGTAAAATTAAAGTCAAATGTGGTTGTTGGGAAAGACAGTCCAGGTCGGATGAATATTTAAACCTTCTTTCCTATAGGGGAAAGAAGGATTTAACATAATGTCAAATGTTTCGGCTACTCGCCTCTCTTTATAGTTGGAAAAGCCTTTCTGAATTGTTAATATCAACTTGGTGATTATTGACAGGATGTATAGGAGGGTCTTATGGAACCATCTTCGACACTATGGTGCACCCGAGAAGATCGTCAATATCATACGGAATTAATATGACAGACTATACTGCAAAGTCGTGCATAGAAAAAAGCTGATAGATGCATTCCAAGTCAGTACCAGATTCAGACAAGGATGCTTACTCTCTTTCTTCTGATGGTCGAATGGATTATGAAGACTTCGATATCTGAGAGGAAGCACAGAATACAGTGGACAGGTGAGATGCAACTAAACGACTTGGACATTACAGATGACCTGGCCCCTCTATCCTATACATATCAACAAATGCAGGCCAAGACAAGCAGTGTAGTAGCAGCCTCTGAAACAGTAGGCCTCAATATTCACAAAGTAAATAGCGAAATCCTCAAATACAACACGAAGAATAACAACACAATGATACTTGACGGCGAAATTCTGGAAGATGTGGAGACCTACACGTACCTGCGAAGCATCATCAATGAACAAGGAGAATGAGATGCAGATACAAAGGAGAGGATTGGAAAAACAATGACAGCATTCCTACAATTGAAGAACATATGGAACTCAAAACAACTACCAGCCAATATCAAAGTAAGAATCTTCAATACAAACATCAAGACAGTTCTACTGTAAGAAGCTGAAACGTGGACAACTAATACAACTATCATCAAAAAGGTACTAGTATTTATAAACAATTGTCTATGTAAGATACTGAATGTCCGTTGGCCAGATACCATCAGCAACAACAATCATCGAACTGCACCACGAGGCAAGCCCTAACTTGGGATCGTGAAGCCAAGCGGAATAGAGGAAGGCCAAAAAACACATTGCGTCGGGTAGTAGAAGCAGATATGAAAAGGATGAATAACAACTGGAAAGAACTGGGAGGGATTTCCAAGGACAGGGTTGGATGGAGAATGCTGGTGGACGGCCTATGCTCCTGCATGCGGGGTAACAGGCATTAGTAAGTAAGTGGTATTGTTATATCCTAGTGAGGAAATAAGTACTGGTAACTTCCGGGACCTATTAATGGATGATTATTCTATATATATTCTTATTGTTTATCTATTGAGTAGTTAGATTGTGTATACCTATATTCATCTTATTATAAGCTTCATTTTGATCTATAAATTATTATTAGACGAATTACTGTCCCTAAATTATATTCAGTTTATTGGTTATGGTCTCCCACGTTCACAGCCACATTTAACTTGATCCTGTACTACTTTCTATTTTACGGGTGATACGGTCTATCTGTTTGGTATACAAAGCGAGTATGCTTGAAATAAATGATTCGTATAGCAGAAGCTGTAATTGGTGTTCTGGACTCGATTGAAAGGGCTAGGAGGACGAAGGACCAATAAGGACGCTAGACTGCTCATACCAGTTGAACGTCATTGATTGGCACAGTATTAAGATTAGAAAAGTCGTATCTCGATTGGTGAATAATTCATGTGATAAAAAGCCGGACATAAGACCACAACAAATTAGCATACGGCCTTCTTTATTTTTTTAAATTCATAACAGACATGCATCAAATGATCTTTTGAATTAGGAGTAGCAGTAGTTTCTCCATTGTTTGGAGAAAAGTGAAGTTATTGCTATAAGTCTATATGTTGCATTTTTATCACCATCTACTTTCTTTGATGTTGGGATTATCTTTATCTTTTTCTAGATTTTCGGTTTGAGATTAGTTGAGAAGGGTTTTTCAGGGATGCTCATGGATGGATGACAGAGAACGCTGGCACACTTCTTGAAAAGGAGGTCCATGATTTCTTCAGGTCCTAAATACTGGGACATGTCAAGCGACTGGAGACATTCTTGGGCATCAGTTTCATTGAGAATTGAAACACAACTGTTCTTCAAACTCGTGGATATAGGAACTATGACATCAGATGATTGGCTTGTAAAAGACTTATTTAAGTTAAAAACATTCATCTGGTTATCGCCTTTAATGGGTTGGTCACCTATTCAAATAGTTTCCACATATTGCAAATGTTTTTACAAGACAGGATTTTCCGAGTAAATATATCGAGTTCAGACGTCTACTTTCTTGATTTATTAGACAATTTAGCTTTCGAACTTCAATAGAGTTTTTCTCCGTGTACGTTCTTCATTTTTCCTTCCACAATCGTCTTAGTTGTTTGGATGTAAATCGACCAAAACTTACAAAAACAATTTCAGTGGGGCAATAAACATCAAAGAAGAATTTCAGATAAAAAATGATAACATCAACGATGTTTTCCAATGAGTCATTTGTAAATAAATCCCAGTTTGTCATACGAAACTTATTTTTCAGATTTCGAATGTCGTCTCCTGAGTAATTCCATTTCTAATTGGAAATGAAATTGTGGTGTGGGTTACTTATATCCACATAAGTAGTATATGGTGATGGTCAGGCATAGAACATATTTCAGCAGAAGATCGATAAGGAAAGAACGGAAACGGAACGCATTTGGTATGAAAATGCATGAACAATGATAATCGGAGACGATGGACTGATATTTGCGGAAGGAACAGTCAAAATTGAGACAATTGATTAATTGTTTGCAAATTAATTGTTTACTGTATGGTTGTCGGATTTTAGTGAGAGATTCTGTAGTTTCGTGCTCGGGTGTATTCGATTGACTCCACCCATGTTGTTGTTCACACCAAAATAATATATGGATGGCTCTGTAACATTTTGATCAGTGTACTGCTGAGGAGTCCTGTACTGGGACAAGACGGTCGTCCAGTGCTTCAAGGTCTTCTATGATGGTTCAATTAAGATCAACTCGTGATTTAAAATCTACTAAAATTCTATACTCTGATAATTATTATGTGCTTATTAGTTACTAGCTTTAACGAGCAATTCCTGGAGTTCTGGTGAGAAAACGCAACAGGTGTGAGACAGTTATACACCACATGCAACAAAAGATGATAGTTCAGTATAATGAGTTGATTGAAGTCAAACATTAACATATTTGAATTCCATGTCAGTGTTTGAAAGGTTGGGTGCTGGCGTACGAGATCTAGGGTCATGGGTTCGACCCTGTGTGATGGAATCGTGGATGCGCACTTTTAAAGCGTCTCATAATAGTACAAAACGGCCTCCCAGTGCTTCCACCTTCACAACAGTTATTTAGCCTATATCAGTTCGTGATTTAAAATCTATGATTGGCCAAATGTTTTGTAAAGATTTTTATGAACTGTAGAAAATTTAACTGAGTGATTGAAAGCTATTTGGATTGTTATGTTGACTGGTTCAAAACTGTAAACAATTCTAATACTTAAACAACTTAAATTTGAACAGGTAGAAGATAAAGACTGTGCGAGAAATCGTTCCGGTCATTAAATATTAGCCAATGTTTTGTTCGTCTATGTCCCATAACTGATAGGCTTCTAAATATCAAGGCTTTCTGTCCACTGCTTTCAGCCACCTAATATCGTTCATGCATAAAAGTCTCTATTACTGAAATGCCTAATACAGCTTCTGCAACTTATCTTTATTTATGGTTGATCAAAATAAATTAAACAGGGATACGTCAGATAGAGTGACTTTTGCACATACTCATCATAGTTTAATCACACATGGATCTTACCTAGCAGCCCTGAGATACTGTAATTCGTTTGATTTTTCTCAGTGTTCCAGCCAGCTTGCGTATTCCTGGTACAACTCATGATAGAAATAATTGCATTCAAATTGTCTTCATACTCTTTAAATCCAAAAGTATTTCCCCATGGAAGGAAAGTAGACAAACTGCAATATGATGTATAAGTAGGAGACATTATGATGACATGAATGATTTTTCAATTAATAATGACGATTCAAAATGAAAATCGATCTCGTAAATTATACGAATATGTATACGCTACATAAAGGAATAATTATTATTACAATCATTTGTAGACCATGTTGAGTTTTATGGCATACATCAAGAACTGATTTCAGTTAGGCAACCATTAGAAATCAGCTGGCATAAACAGTATTTTTCGTCCTAATGTGGAATTCCATATTTACCTTGCGATCCACGACCCCATGAGCTATCGAACCTAGGACCTTTAGGTCTCACGGCAAACGCTAAACTTTCAAACTACTGAGTTGGTACTAAATGTTTTTTATTTCTAACTTTAGTCGAACTGCAATTTTGTGCTACCATCATCCATTGTCATCGATGATATTTATATTATGACTGATATTCTAGGACTCCATTTGTTGTGATCTCTCACTAAAAGTCCTGGATTCGATTCTCCGTAAGATCGTGAATGAGCACTGCCAAGTTGACATGTACTAAAACAAAATATCCATCCAGTAATTTTGAGTTTTCAATGGTTGCCTAACTACAATCAGTTTACAATAGGAACCATAAATAAATAATTATTTACTATTTACTTATGAATCGCTCAGAGATCATTACCTTTGAATATGATCATTAACATTATGATTACTGGAGTCAGGTGGTAAGACTAGTACTAAGCATATAAACATACGATTATTATGGTATGTCAATCAAGCTTTTATTCAAAATCGATTAAAGTTAAAAAGTATATTATTCAATTGTAACCAAATGCCTGAATGAATACACGTTAATTCTTGATATCATCGGAAAGAGGTTTTTGTGGATATTATAGTAGTTTAGTAGTTGAATTTATGAGTAAATTAAAGCTAGACCGCTACAGAAAACCTGGAACCACTGGACGGCTGTTTCATCCTAGTATGGAACTCCTCAGAAGTGCACATCCACAGTCCTGCTCGTGGGTGTCTGTTGTGAGGCAGTAACTCACTGAAGACAATGATGGACGGTGGCACAATTCCGTGGATTGGTTGAAGTGAGACATCAACACCGTTGGATGCAGGCTCAGTGGTCTAGAATATAAGCGTTCGCGCACGAGACCGATAGGTCCTGAGTTTGAGTCTCGCGTGCGGGATCGTGGATGAGCACTGTTGAGGAGTTCCATACTAGGATGGAATAGCCGTCCAGTGGTTCCAATTTTTCTGTGGTGGTCTAGCTTTAATTGACTCATTAATTCAACTATTAAATTCTTGCTGTCTCTCAAGGGTTTAGAATTCTTCATCTCGATCATATGTAGTTTCTCATAGTATTTATTAAAGAGAGTCACAAAATGAAGTAAGTTTTTCCATTCACTTGGTGTTGTTTACCTGTATCTTCCCATTGTTATTTAGGACTGCAATTGATCAGTCTCCTGTCGGCATATGTGTATCCTGTGTAGACTGCCTCGATATTGCCTGAAGTCCCAAGCTTTATGAGCAAAGATCGATAGTGGCTAGCAGTGGAATAAAGGACGAGCGTTTCGTCCTATTTGTGATTCGTGAGCTGGATATACCTGCATCACAGAGTTGATGTTCACTCTGGGATTCGAATCCAGTACCAACAATCGAACTACACTAATTTCCAGATATTACGTGTGCAATTTATCTCGTTACAACCCGCCTAGGAATATAATCACCAGATTTCTCACTGAATAATAAATTTTTATGGTATCTTAAAGGTTTCAATGAATCTGAAACACAGTTTCATTTTAGGGTTTTTAAATTTTTTCAACATTACCACAGCTAATCATGGTCCGCGGATTTTACCAGTGATTCTGGTTCAATAAACTTCATCAGCCTTTTTTGATACATATGTCTCCTGCGCAGATTGCATCGATACAGTCTTTAGTCACAATTTTTTTATCAGATTTCGCTTGTGGCTAACAGTGGTTCTTTTCGTTTTTATTTGGAACTCCTTGAATGAATGTACCTCCATCTCGACACTGATATTCACATTGAGACTCCAACCCCAATACTCCTCAATTTAAACCCCAATGCGTTATTTACTAAGCTACTGAGTCCAGATAACTTCTAACGTGTTTGGCGGGTATAATGTTTGTATTATTATTAAGAAGAATTTCAGTCTCAAATACTAATAACGGAAATACTTAAACCCTTTTTACATGGGAAGAAACACGTCTCATGGATTCTAGTGTTATCTGTGGAGAGTAGTGTAACGTCGTGTACTATGTTACACCTACATAGCTTATTCTAGTTTCTGGACAAGCCAATTCACCTATCCATCATGAGTCGTGTTTGGACCTTGTTAATTATTCACTTATTAACCCTGACTATTTTTTATATGAGCGTGTGTGTGTGTGTACACTTCTTATCCTAATTATCACATATCTGTCAATTATTTTTATCTGACTATAAATATTGATAAACGCTTGATAAAAGTGAGTTGGCTTATTCGTCATCTCCAATGCTTGTCATTTTTGCTTCGCTCGCTGATATTTGCTCATGTGCTTACAGCTCTCTGGCCTGCGTTATTTGACAGTAAACTGTAGTTGCAGCTTCTCTTCGCCTTCTGATTTCATGCACCATTAAGATTTGTATTATAACGGTTATCGAGGTGAAAGTTTAGCGAAGCATTGCACTACATATCCGCAATCCTTTTCTATACCGCTTCAATAGATACTTCAAATAGATAACATTAACAGAATTATATCCGTCATTATTAACAGAGGACAAGTTTTATGATCTAATAAATGTTTTACGCTTAATGTTCACTTTTTTAGAGTCAATTTTTAATTTATGGACAAGCATTTACACGTGTGAAGTTTAAATAAACCGAAATTCAGATCTTACAACAAAGAGATGCAAATCTATAAAGAATTCCATACAAATGACTGATTACTGAGTGGTGTTTAATGTCACAGTTTTTTAATTCCTAAAGCTGATTGAATTATATTGATTAAATTACAAAGTGACCAGTGGACAGAGTTCGATTAGCACTAAAGAATAAACAAATATGACATTGGTTACTATTCAGTGGTCAACGAGTTGTAAATATCTCAGTCCTGCAAAAGGTCAACTGAAGCCTCAGTAGCTGAGTAGTAGTGTCTCAGACTGTAAAGCTGAGTAGTACTCTCTCGAACCCCAAGATTGTAAATATCCTTCTCTGACAAATTTCATTTAACTTTAAATCTAGGTGGGACAGTTTCCCTGTTAATAATAATACTAAAAATTATATATATATATATATATATATATATATATATATATATATATTCACTAAAACAACATTTTGATCAACTATGTATGCTGAGTGATATGTCCAAAATCCTATAATGATATGTCGATTTATTGTAATTGCTAAATAACTGGTACTTGTTATGACTGAACAAATTTTGATATAAAATTAACCAAAAGAGAAGGATGAGAATTCAAATGTGGATTTAATTATCCATTAACAATATCTTCACAACTGGTCCAACCAATGATTAGAAGTACACTGAGTTAGATATCATCTACTTATCTGGTCAACTGGCAAATTTGAATGTATTGAATCAAGGAGTATTAAATATCAATTGTTCAGTAATGTAATAGCGTGTATACGATTTCGAATGCCCATAGATTAAACTGCTTTACCCAATAGACAGTAGTAAATTACTAAGTTATAATATTTGCTCCTCTTTTTTAAATTCTGACTCTTGGAAGTTAATATTTAGGATCTTATTACTATTTAAAGTTGTGAATAGTTCAGACTTAAAAAATCCATTAACTTGAATAAATCACTAAAAACATTAGTGAAATATATCTAAAATTTTTGAGTTTTTGTATAGAACTCTTTTATTAAAAGCTTGAAAAGCAACCCTCCACAACTCAGTATTATTTATTGTGATCCATTGTTGTTACTACGCGAATCCAACCCGAAACTACATACATATGCTTGATTATTTCAGTGACAGTTGTGCTTCTTGGACGTATAATTCCGGCTATCATTTCTCCCACAACCTATTGAACCTTTTTAAAAAAAAACCGAATGTCTAACACGGTAAGTAGATAAAATTGGTCTTTAACAGCAATTGCAATGTGGTCAATGCTTTACCGACATAAACAGAATCCTACTCATCGTTTAACTACACCCTACATCTTTTGTTTTCACTGCAGCGTTAAATTAAGCATTATTGAACACTTGGATGCTTCATCTTCTAGCCATCGTTGTTCCACTAGTTGTTAGTCATCTTTGTAGTAACTCTACTTTTTGGAATATTTAGTCTATTATATTAGGAAAATCGTTATAGCAAAATCATTATTTTATTAATATTACTGTTGTGATGCCACTATATATATATATTACTTTAACAGTTTTGTTTCACTTAAATCGCACGTGGGAAAATCAGTTACGTAAAGTCTGGTATGCTTATACTGTTTATTAAATGAAGTCCAAATGTACTTTTTCTTTGTTCAGTCAACAGAGAAGATAGTAGTTTAAACTTTGGAAAATGTCCCATTTAAAATTAATGTTTGCATATATGAATCTAGATACTGTTTGATGAATATGTTATGCATATTAACATGTGAAAATTTTAGAAATCTAGCTCATGTATATGATGACTGTTGGGAGGAAATTGAGAAGGAAAACAATACATAAATCAGTCGTTATTTATGTTATCACATGATACTTGTCAAACGATGAAACGTATCCATCTTCTCAAATTCAAATTCTAACTGTCCTTAAGATATATTCAAGATCTGATGGTGAGCTATATTTTTAAAATGTTCACATGTGTCGATATGTATGAAGCTCATTCAATATGATCGTTTTGTATTGTTTATGATAAATAATTAAATAAATGAACGATTAAATCATAGTTCAGACATCTACTAATCAGATCCAGTCTGACCTTGCTGAGGTGAAATAAAAAAGCCATAGCGAACAACGAATGCGACGTTTGGGAACATCACTTCACTCAATTCAAAGCTTGTAAAATACCTAGGTTATTCTATAAGCCATAAGCTTTTATTTGATGCATGATTCACTAACATACTCTTTGTTATTCCGAAGCTATAGTAATCTAAACTTAACCTCTTGTATCTCATTTTTCTACTTTAATGCTTAGTCTGAGCATAATTGTGTTTCTCTAATTCTCTGTACCTTGTGGTCGTGTTAGTCATACATTTGTTCAAATATCTTTTCACATTAATTTGGATCAGGAATAAATTGAGTAGTGTTCCGGTTGACTCGTCTACTCTCTCGCACGCGCTCTTGTCAACCAGTCAGGTGATAGAGTAGTTTTCGTTTCTCTCCCCAAAGCCGTTAGTCCCAATTCGGACCCACGCATTTCTAGCTTCAAGGTTGAACCGGTTGGTTTATCGTATCAAGGCCTTAACATAAATCGAGACGAGTTCTCTCCTGTATATTATTGGGTTGACAGATAAAGGACGTAACATGAGGCCTATTTTTACTTGATTGCAATTCAAAACTCACTGTAATATTTTTACAAACATATCTTACGGTTTCATCACTGTTCACTATCTACGTGTCTTCTTTTTTTCCTGAGTGACACTACCTATTCCTCATTCCTGTACTATTTACAATGATTTGTGCTCTACAAATTGATTAGGGGTAGACCTAAAGTACATCGACGAAACAATTAGGAACGACAGAGCCACTTCAAGGTCATGATATGCACACCAATCTAGCCTGACGTTCATCGAACTATATCAAATCATGATATTGAGTGCCGGCAGTAATATGGTTAATATTAACGAGTAAGTCAGCATTAGATACTGAAATTTATGAAGATTAGGTTCTAAGCTTAGAATTCGGGGTTTCGGATTCAGGATTAGAGCTTGGACTCAGAGTTATGGTATAACCCTGATACCCGATCTTAACCCAAACTCTAATAACTCTATAAAGTTCACTCATCATGTAAAAACTACTTATCCTCCATAAATTCTCCCATTTTATTATTCACTCATTCATATATGCTATCTTCATTTTGTAAACTTTTCAAGGTCACTTGGTAGTATACTTTGTTGACAGGATTGCAGGAAGTGCATGAATGTTATTTCCGTATACCACATAGATTTTACATGTATAACCACACTAATTAATGACATAACGTTTCATGGCCAATATATGCGTTCATTTAATGAGCTCTCATTCAGTTACTTTTTTCGTTTATGAGCTACTTTTTAATACGAAAAATTCTTTAAAAATTAATATTTCGTGCAACTAATCATTTAAACAAAGGTTTTCCTAATTGTTCTAATTCGCTTTAATTTTTTTAATGTAAATGTGTCCATTAAATCAAACTTAATTTTCTTATCAGAAACAAGATGGCTACCGGTTCTTAATTAATTCATCTTTTAAACATGTTCCACCATAAATCGTTTTCAGTTGAGGAACTATAGAAGTACTTGACAGATGTTTCGTTTTTAATTAAATCTCCTCAGTAGTTCGTCAACAACCCCACACAGACCACCAAACCTTAAGCCAAGGGCCAAACGATAGTCATATATTCGAGTGATTAGATCTAAATGGTTAACTTTATAGTTCGATGTAATAATGTCCGACAAACTGTTTTTTATATAGGACTGAAGTTTAAATTATTGAATGGGGCCATGTTTTCTGGCAGTAACTATCAGTTGTTCAGACTTAGCTCAGTGGTTGTTGACTATTTGTTAACGATTTCTAAAGGACGGGAACGGAGCACGTGTCTTATTCTTCATACCAAAATTTGGATCCAGAAATATTCATCGGGTGAATTTCAAACAGAACAGTATAAATACTCTCGATTTTGTCATCATTGAGTAAACAATAGTCTAACTAACTACGAAGAAGTTCAGAGATATTTTCAGATAAGTCATATTTCAATTATTATATTCGTGATGCTTCTGTTGCGTGTGATTCTACTCTTTATACTTGGAAACAGGAACCACTGTGATTCACACAGCCCAAAGTAATAACAAGGAAGACTGATCCAACAGAGGCTTATTGACTTTCCAAAAACACGTCTCCCGAAATCACATCCTGGTTAAACTAAATATGCTCAACTGTTTAGTGATTTTAAACAAACTTAGTGATTAGTTAATAAACACCAGATCAATGAAAACATACACGGGGCTACTGTGAAACATATACGAATTGCATTTCGCTGTACTGACAGTGTACCAACTTGAGCTAATACACATTTACGCCAGGTTCTACGTTACCTATGACCAACTGACTGAATTGTAAAACGTTGTCATAGTACATTCATGATAATCATGGAGTAGGTGTGCTTAATCTCTACCCTATTAGACGCGTAACATATCAAGCGTAAATTATTTCATCTCCGAAACTTTGAATTGTTGGAATATATTATTTTTATCAAGATAATGAGCGTATAAGATCACTGCAGAAGTATCTGCTGTATATTCAACGAAATTAGTTGTTTACATTACTACAAAATTAGCAAAAAAACAACTAATGTTTGCTGACGTAATATGCATGTTGAAAAAATTAAGGTACAGAAGACAATAAAAAATGAAATGATTATCACAGACAATTGGACAACAGATAAGATGTGCACTTAATTTGAACAACAATAATAATTAGTATTATTGTTAGTATTTATTGTAATAGTCCGTAAAGGATGTTACTTCTTGAATTTCCATATAAACGACGGGTTGGTTCCACAGAATTTGATGACTTAGCAATACCGACACTTTTTGTTATTGAACAAACTTCTTGCAAAAACGTCCTTGAGTTATGAACACATGTACCGCCCAAAACAATATCAACACCCAGTGTGGAACAATTGATTTTATGCAAACTAGAAACTTCCTCATAAGTAACACCACCAATGAAAAATATAATAATTTCTTTTGGACGTTGACCACTAGGTACAGTTTTCCAACAAGTACCAGTAGCTAAGCTTGGAAATGAAGCATCAGGCAACTGGCCTTTAATTAATTTGTTCAAAATTTCAACTAACAATGGTTCATGTTGTGTATAGACATTATTAACACCTTTTAATTCTTGAACTAAACGTTTTTTTAATGAAGCCATTGCTTTCGTCGCTGTCTGACTATCAACAAGTGACGTTGTCGTTGTGTTGACACGTCCAGTCTTCATGACATGAAATAAATCAAAACCATCCGGAACAGAGATCGGCCAAGAATATTCTAATAAATTGTCAATAGTTCGAATATCATCATCTGTTGCGCCACGTGCAACAAGTGATTGAATTAATCCACCTAATTCTTGTTTTTGCTTGCTGTAACGTAAAGCATAAAGAAGAACTAGTCTTAAAGCATCTGAGAGAAGAATCCTTGGGTCACTTATTAAACTTTTAATACGTGATATGATTGAAGAATGATTATCACGACATACCAGTTCTTGTTCTACTTCACTTATTTCTAGCAAAGCATGTTCTTTAACAATCCTAGACAATTCTGACATCAATGTTACATGTGTATCAACAGTACCGGATGTTTTACGAAAAGCAGGAAAATTTTCTAAAAATCGTTTTAAATCACCAATTGATTCTAAATTTTTGGTATCCACAGATTTAGAAGCTTTTTGGAAGTTCTCTACAAGTTGTTTAATTGACTGGCCAATATCACCAAAATTGGAAAATTGATTAGTTCGATAGAATTCATCAAATTCACGACTTAAAATAATCTCTTTTAATTCCGACTTGACATTTGGCGCTCTAGATAAACTAACACGGTTTTGTGTAATACCAATTAACTCATGAACCATAGCTTCATATGTCCATTGTGATAGTAACGGTGTAACTGTGTCTTGTCTTCTATCTAATATAAGCAGGACAGGAACAGGTTCTGATTGCTTAAAGTCAAATATTACAGTTTCTCTTGATATAAATGACCGTATCGACTCAGCTAGTTGACGTGCAACCTCTGAAGCATTCTGGTAGCGTATAATTGGACATTTTTTTAAAGCTAATAATACGGATGTTAGACCATCGGTTGATCGATTCAACACACCAGTTTTCAAATCTCTACTTTCATTTAGACTAATCGGTATGTCCAGCTCAAATAAAAATGGTGATAATGGAATGAAATCAGCAAAGTACTCCTGGACTTCCACAACTAATTCATTTTCATCAGCTTCTGCTAATTGTTTCAGTAACTGCTTAGTTATGGAATGACTGAAAAATAAGTGGTAGGAAAAATAATTTGGTTTCCTTAATTCTTTAGATAAAAAATTAATATTCTCTTTTGTTGGTCTTAAGAAACAAATACAACGTAAATGTTCCAAAGATTCACGCGGTGCATCAATACGTTCAATTAAATAAACATCATATCTCATAATTTCAGACATTGAACAAACCACACTGACTATTTTCAATGTTTCTTGATCAAGCATTAATACTTTCATGCTACCATCAGCTACTGAGATCATTCTGTTAAGATAATTCTTTACAGCCCGGTAAATATCCATTTTTCTCGAAACAAATATCCAAACTTCTCTAATTACGATGAGATATAAAACTGAAAAAAAGTGAGGAGAGTCAAATGTAATTCGACTGTCATCTAAAATACAAGAAATCAAATAAATTATGTATTGATACAAATAACTTTTGCAGAGTAGTGAGTTAATCTCTAATGGATTACTAACACAGAGCATGCAATATTGCAACATACTATGTAACACTGTTTATTGCCAGTGATTATGTCATTCATCTCCATCCATTGGGTTTTTCGATCAGTTAGACTCAAGTCAGATCTTTTCATCGCATGAATCCTACCGTAATTTTTTAACGGACGAGAAGGGGAATATACCAACCATTAAGGTGTTCACATGGTGATTACTTAACATAATTACCCTCCCTACTAGGCGAAAGCAAATAAGATAACATCATGGAATTGTGACGAACTGATCTATAGTAACGAAAATCCAAGACGGATATACCTGGTAAATGGACAGAATGTCACAAAGTACTTGCACAATATGCTAGTGTAAAGCCGTTCTAATCAAATTATGACGGCCTACATAAGTTTCTGAAAAAAAGCAATAACCAATGGTACACCTAGAAAGCAAGATTATGCAGATATTTATAGGTTCGGACAATGACTTAAAAAAGTAGTGCTTCCTAAAAGGGGGCATATGTGAAGTACCGACCTGCTAGATTGAGTAAATATAGTACAAAGTGTCAAGAATACTGAAGAAAAGATACAATTAGACGGCTCAGGGACAAACAACCGCAAACTCGCCTAAATATTCATCTATCAACAACAGTCAGACCGGTTTATTTCACTAACTTATTGAAGAAAAACTACGTAACAATCTGAAATCATGCAAGTTGTTTTCTACCTTGTAAAAATTAGTGTTTTGCACACAACGGCTTTTCCCTTCAAATCAATTTTTACCTGCGTCTCGTAGAATTATGGTTTTTACGGTATGTGCATCATATTGTTGCATTGTACCTCGTAAATCGGCTTATAATAAATCAAATTTTGCAAGTGAACCTTGAATAAACACCAGAAATGTTGTACATTAGAATAAAATTGTTGTGGACGAAGCATACAGAGAAAATCAGCACCACCTTCAAGGAACGCGGTCTGTCCAACGTCCAATACCCTTGTGACTGCCTCGTATAAACTGATCGATTTCTTTGTTTCCGCTTCCTGTTGTTTCGGTGCGGTTTCAAATCCTTAATGACGTCGAGCGGACGGTTGTCTAACCACACGATTCCGCTAATTATCTTCATTTCCGTGGTTATTTGTGGTTTTATATGTATAGCGGTAGTTCTCCAAAAAGGATAGCTCTGTGTGCCTTCGACATTGATGCAGGCTTCACTAGTTTTACTGGGATCGCCTAGATGAAGGTGCTTGACCACGTACCCACACTAGATCACGAGTGGGTATGCCGTGCTGCTCATCCCTTGCAACTAATAGCCAGCTTAGACCAAACGCTTCTCGATATATCGATCGCTTTCCAAATATTATCTTCGGACTTTTTCATTTCTGACTTCTGATTTGGCTGGGTTAGCATACTTTGGTTGTAAAGGTGTTACGTATAAAGGTGTTATTAAACTCCGAATACTCATGGTATCTTTTGTGATGAGACGGATATGATCCGGTGCATCAACCAGTAAACTGTGAGCCTGTTCCTTGTTGGAACATTAGCTATCATTTTTAACTTTTATTTGTACATATCGTAGTGTTTTGTTTCCATTTTTCGGATATCTTCCCCCCAGTTGTTATATTATACCTTCATCTTTACGGAAAAGACTCCTACGCTACGTAAAGCTAAACCTCTTTCGCCTCCCTCATTTCAACTAATGCCATTTTGGCTCGGTAGTATAGAAGCCTGGTTCTGCCGCTTAGATGCTGACTTTCACCTATACGGTGTCACATACCCGCATGCACAATTCCTTGCTATAGTGAAGGTACTACCGCGCAATTTAATCAGATACGTCACACAGTATGTTTAATAGCGATGTTTCGGAACCTTACGGAACTTTGGAAAAAGCTATCCTTGAACGTGGAAACCTAACCTACCAACAAAGGTTAAACCAACTCTTTGACGATATTGAGCTGCAATATGGTTCAGCAGCAGAAATGTTGCTATGAATGCGAGAGCTCACCGGTCAACGGACCTTTCACGAGGGCCTATTTAGGCAGCTCTTCTTGTCTACGTTTTCCGTACAGGTGCTAGCAGTCCTTCTTTCATTTCAAAATAATGCTGAAGTCGAATTGTTTACATCTTCATACTAGATTTCGAAGTTCACTAGAGCCCTTAACACGGAGGTTTATTCAGTCAGAGAAAAGCCTAAAACAACAAAAAACGACATCACAGACCTCCGTCACAATCTGACTTGATATCACGATGGAGATCTCCATCTAGACCACGAGAGGCAGATATTCATAGTTGGTTCTGGTAAGTCCTCTGAAAATTGCAGTAGACCTTAAAGTTTCTCAAGCTCCAGACCGTCCAATGAGGAGAACCTTACATGAAACTTCTCAGTCTGCCCGCGTTAACGGCAATCGTCGCCGCCGAATATAACCGTCTTTTTTGCATAACGGATTTGGTGACAAAAATTCGTTGTCTCGTCGACACTGGAGCAGAAATAAGCGTTCTTCCAGCAAATTCTAACGACAGACTACATAAACCAGTCTCCAATTAACAGGTTGCGGATGGAAAACCTATTACCACATATGGTAAACAAACTTATTCACCGGACTTTCGTCGTCTCGGAAATTTTTATGCCAATCATCGACATTGACTTTCTACAACACCGTAATCTAATCATCGACGCGCTCCAACGAAGGTTAGTGGATGGAAATTCTAAATTATATGTTTGTGTGACTCCATTTTCTGGTTGTACGCTAGTCTCGACCACTTCTAAGCTCACAATCGATCCATACTATCAACGAATACCCAAAAAGTACCCCGAACTATACAAACGCGGCCTCATTCACTGTGTGCACTCAGCAATGTTTTACACGACATTACGACTGTAGGACCACCTGCATTCTCGAAAGCGAGCCGACTAGGTTGACCGAAAACTAATTCGACCACATGATAAATTTAAGAATTATTCGGCCATCAAATAGCCTATGAGCATCTTTCTTGCTTATGGTTCCTAATAAAGACAACAACGATCGGTGTCTGACTGGTGACTGTCGGTGACTAAATATGGAAAATGCTACCGATCGTCACCTCTTGCTGCAATTATATGGCTTGACAAACACCTTAAAAGGTAAAATTGTTTGCTCATAAAACGATCTGGTTAAAGCATATAAACAAATTCCTATTGACTTCAAATGATATCCCTAAAACTGAATCAATACCCCCTTCGAACTCAGCGGGATTTTACACTTACCTCTCGGCTTCAGATATGCTGCACAAACTTTCCACAGGTTCATCAACAACACCTTTTGAGGACTCAACTTCGTACACACATGCAGATGACTATTTGATCGCACAACTGGACAGAGGATCTCATCTTCAGCAACTGAAACTTGTTTTCGAACGACTACTAAAGCACACCATTACTGTAAACATTTTGACTGTCCGATAGAACTATGCTCTATCATTTTTAAACCATATATAATTTCATTTGACGAAGAATCGCATTTCATATTTGTATTCTATTCCTTATATCGTGTTTGGATGCAATAACTCACGTACTTTATGGATTTACAGGAACTAATCAGAACTATATTTAAAAAATATATAAACGTGTATGCTAAAACACTATACTCACTATTTTATATTATTGTTATTCACAAACATCTTGTGGGTACATAGGTGTTGTCAAGAAACCATTTCGAGTTTCTTCAAACATGTAATAATACACAAGTTTCAATAATGTTAGCATCGTATTCAAAAAAGAGAAAAGAAATAAAATAAGAAAATAATGATGGAATGATAATAATAAATCAGGTTTTGTATAATTGAAAATATTGAATTGATTTTAAAGAAGGAAGGGAAGAAACCGAGGAAACAAAAATTAAAGGAGGTGAGAAATACGTAAATAGTTTAACAAGCGTGTTAATGAACACGGAACAAGAGTAAACGGCTACGTGTGTATTGCCAAATGAGTAATAAAAGTAAAATAAAACAAAATAAATTACCAAGTTGTAGAATCTATTTGAACGTTTCGTGTGTGAAAATCCCCCATGCATACATCCATAGCTTCTTCTTAATGTTTTCGTTGTTTGTACATTATTGCTAGTATTTTTGATGCCATTTTGTACTGTGGTGTTTCATTTCATGATAGTTTTCTCAGTTTCTTCTGTTGCTTTCATTGGGTTTCTATATTCTTCTTGCACTGTATAATTTGTTTTAATTGATATTATGATGGCGGCTGCCATATTGACTGCTCGCTCTTTGATTGTGCGGTTTGATTTTGACTGGGATCTTGTATTTCGGTTGTAAACTGGGACACTTTCCCAGAAATTGAAACACTTTGTGTTATAGAACAGGCGCTCAAACGGAATCTTACTTGATCTATCCAGAAAGGATAGAATAACACTTACCTTTTGGTGTTTTCGATAATTTTCATACATTTCTTACCACTTTGCTATTCATTGTAATTTAGATTGAATATTTTGGTATCAATTATTGGTTGAATAACTGGGTGGTAATATTTGTTTGGGTAATTTGTACATTTGTATATATGATGAATTTTATAACCATTGTTACCCAAAACACTTTGTTCTGATTTCGATTGGATCACGCGTTCACAAACCTATTCCCCCGTTATTCAGCCACATCCAGACCTAATGGAATTTAGGTTTGAATCTTACACAAATAAATACCTTATTATTGCGGTAAGATAACCATCGTTTCTGTACGCCAACAAACTATCCAAGAAACTACCCAATTCTTCCATTTCAGCGTTGATCTGACACTCATTTACGGCTTACATTTCAAACCTCCTTCAACTAATCATGCGCGGTCTCCCAAACTTCTGAACAATAATCCTTGTATCTTATCCATAACCTTGATCTGAAGGCAGAAGAATGGGACACTTAATGGCACTCGCTTCAGTTCTGGTACACTGACAAGATAAGTACATCAACTTAATCTCTTCACTTAAATCTTTGCCAGACAACATTAAATTAAACTGTCTTACAAGACTAGAATATCCCAAAGGATTTCCTTCAAAACAACTGGGAATACACTCTAGGGGCCTGAAAGATGCTCTACCTGAATTAGCTACAGCATCTAACTTAGTCATCGAGTCTCATATTCTAAGTATGTTATCAAAGGCATCAATGCAAACGTTATCACTAATAGTACGACTTACATTACCGATAGCTACACTTCCGCGTCTCCTCTCAGATATGGGCATGGCAAAGAAGATAGATCAACAACGATTTCGATCAGTTCGTGAATAATTTCGAAAGCTGCGGTAAAACCATTTTAAAATCAAACAAAGAGTAGATTCAGTTACTACCCAATTCGAAAACCCTGCCGAACTCAGGAATAGTCAGAACCATAATAGAAATAATGACGTCAATATTGAGAGTGGAATACGGTGTAATTAACTATCCCCGACTGTCGAACCAGAACAAGTGAAAGAATTGTGGCACAGGAGTCTGTTTATACATCACTTAAAGCAAGTTCATTCGATGATAAAACAATACTGTCACGATACCAACTACAATTGAAAAAAACAACCATAATATGAATAGATATCTTCTCACTTCTGTTGGTTATTGTCGCCGACTGTGTATTCCAGCAGCGAAGTACAGATCTCATGCAACACAACCACGAACGACGTCACAGTATGGTGACATGGGTCCTAAAAACGGAATGTTGGCACGACTAAACACGGTCAACGTTGCAAGATCTCATCTATGCTGACAACATCTGTAGACCAATTCAGACTATAGAATGAGTGGTGGTCACTGATTGTCAAGGTGAAAAGGTCAAACAGAGAACGAGTCGCAGTAACTCTTTATAAGACTGTTGAAGCCTAATTGACATGTTTTTATTTAATAAATTGATTGAACCGACACCCTTATGGAAGTCGATTCTAGGAGGAAGCTGGTGTAAAGATTTAAGTTGAGTACTAATGAATTAGCCAGAAACCTCATAGCGATGTCAAAACGTTGTAACTCAAGTATTTATTTCCATATTTTTATGAGTATTACATTTGCTACACCCAAATTCTGCCCTGGTCGGTTACTGAAGCTCGGTCGACTGATCCACTCGTAAACTACGACCCAAGTAACAAGAAAACCAAATTTTAGTTCAAGTAATAAAGTCTATTTGTAAATTAAAAGTATTCAACCGAAAAGAATAGTTATAATAACTGTAAGTTACACAGCAGTGATCTGAATAAGAACCTACTTTGATCACCGGTCGCGCTTTCTTTACACGAAAAACGAGGAATGACTACCAACTCCTAAGGGGTACAGCTCGAATCGTTCGGGATTGGTATCAGAAACACTGTCGAAACTGAGACCCTGAGATTCACTTGGCTGTGCCTTCATACCACTGACTAAAGCAAAGCACTGAATTGATTTCCCTTTCCTCCGGGTTGTTGGTCGGCTTAAATGCTTATTGGAGTCTGATTAACCAAGACAATATTGAAATAATTTTACCACTTTGAGATATCCAACGAATGAAAAAACCCCTAATCTTGCAGACCACTTATGTTGTCTTTATTTTTATCACAGCGACTAGAAAGCCTACTGGACGACCAAGTAGTATTAATAATAGCGAAACCTTCCATGAGACTGAGCACGAATTGAGCGAAAAAGAGCCATGTGCTGCAAACACCATGTTCGCATGAGATAGTTGGGCAAACTGATTGGATCAGAAGGCACATTCGTAAATTATCTCCACAGCGAACATTGTTCGTCTACCTTGAGACGCATTTTTATATAGTTGGTAGATGCTTATGCGTATTAGGACGAGCTCGTCCAACGTCTGCGATTTGATCGAGACTGTATTAGACTTTACTGTCACAGAGGTTGAACCAGCGCAATCAGATATGCTGTGGTTATTTATTATTACAGTATCTTTTTACCGTAAACTTAAATTTCAGTCGTGATGTTGCTGTTGGCTTCGTACAACTTTGCTGCAGTCATACTTACAATTTGTGGTATGTTGGTTGTATTGAAGTGGCTTTGGAAGGTTGCTTAGACATTTAGATAAAGCAACATAGTGAATGTACTCCAGCATAACTAATTAGTTTCGTAAACGATTCACACGAATTTAAACCAAAGATCAAGAAATTATTCATCAACAAAAACAAAACGATGATAAGATATTGTATCTTTAGATAGTAGCATCTCAATTGATAGATCTTTAGACTTCATTAATGGTTCACTTCCTACTGAGAAATGTTATTGCAAGCAAAACTGAACAATTACGATAAATAGGAGTCCACTAGTGGCTCTTCAAAAGTTACAATAATAAAATGAAGCTAGAGGGTATCTGAACACTGAGCTTTCCTCATTAAATTTTAAAAATACACAATCCTAAACTTTCAGCTTTCTTAAGTTACCTCCATTTATACAATTCTCTGTTTGCTTAACATCATACTTTGCCTTGGTTTCTTCAACCTGTTGAAATATACTTGCTTAAAAAACTGACCTAGTTAGAAAAGCATAAGTCTAAGTAGTCATACCTTAATTATTCTATTAAAAGTTACTAAAACTCACTAATCATGAGAACTGTCTGTTCTGCTTCTCTCCTTTTCTTTTTTCTTATCTTTTTCAGTACCTTCGTGGTATACCACCGAAGACATATATGGAATATACAACTTCGTCCTGAGACGTCACTAATACCTTTGACGTCTATCTGAGAAAACTATCACGAAACACTAAATAATACGTCAAGGTTGATGTTTTTGACTGACTGATTATGCATTCAGCGTATTACGTATCGTTAAAACAGCTCTGGACCTCCATTACATTCATTCTCGTCCACCAGTTGCTTGTCACAACACAACCCTCATAAAGTGCACCATCTTAAATTGATCGTTAGGGTTTTATTAACATTATTATTCCAATATATGAAAATGTTTCCCCTCTTTCTATGATAAATGTGCCTTATAAAATATCAACTTAATTGAGAAACATTTTAAAGTAAGGCCTGCTGCATATATGATAATTTTGTCTTGCCTGTAACTGGCATGCCTTATGCAACATATTGTCAGTTGGGAATATACCACTATTATTATCATAATAAATACAGCTTTACCAATGCACAAATGTCAAGGGTCCCAACGCTTTGGATTTGCCTGTACGTATGCATGCCTATCCATCGTCTAGCGCCTTTCTCATGTAACTAATGTTCCTGATCTGTGCGTTTCAACTTCTTTATCGTTGATCCTACAATTTTTGGCTAACGACCTATTCAATCTATTTCGTTCCCAGTCATCTCCGTCAATTTGTCATTCGTACATTATTTCTGATGTACGTTATTTGCGTAATCTAATTTACTTCCTTTCCACTTTTCTGCATTATAGTCAGTATAAATAAGATCTCATTTCCTATTGAGTTAGAAGTCGGGTTGTTTCGCCCCATACAGGTCCGCATGCTCTTTAAGTCATAAGTCACACTAATAATCGACCAATGTAACCAAATATCACAATTAGGTTAGCTGCGGTCGGACATGGTCTTTCGGCCAAGTATATGACCTTACGCTGAGTAGGAAGACGTTTCAAATGTGCACAGAAGCCGTAATTTTGTACAAGAAAATTGTCCCCATATACGATGTTCTCTGGTTCTAAGTTACTCAGACAGAAGTAAGCATATAAATACGTTAATTCAGAACAAGTGATAGGTTTGTAGTGGTACTGGTTCTTAACCTTATGATCTTTGAAGCCAAGCACATAATTACTGAGAAGATTTACACCCAACATGTAACACAGGAAGTCAAAGATAGTGAACGAGGGTAGCATTAATCGAGATGGCATGGCTTGGTCATGCAGCGTTGTCACTCTACATAACTTATCACGTTTTGTATTGAACTCCCAAGAAAATGGAAGCGGCCCACCCTCACTACGAACTTCAAAGGGAAAGAAAAAAATCCATACTTTCACAGAACAGTCGCATTTTTCCCAATGTTGTCGAGGGCAATCGAAGGACTGGTCAATGAACAAATGAGGGAATACATGAACAAAAACAACATCCTCCACAAAGTCCAACACGGATTCAGAAAAAACAGGTCATTTGCGTTCGATCTCTTCTTATTATGGGACAGTCGTGCGGCCTGCTGGGACCAAAAAATAACGGTTTATGTATTGTTACTGAAGTTTGCAAAAGCATCTTACACAATACCTCATATATTTCTCATAGCGGAGGTTGCAAAAATGGGTTTCACTGAACTACTTTTATCTTAGCTCTAAAACTACCCAAGGAACAAGATGTTTCGTATCAAGTTAAATAGGGTACATGCAAATCAGGAGGTCCTAACGGCAGAAGTTTCACAAAGAACAATCATAGGTCCCCTCCTGTTCTTAATCTTTATTGACGACCTACTAGATAAAATAAGCTTGGCGTCACTGATCTATACAGACGATGCAAAAATTTATAAGTCCATGAAAAGCGAAAAGCATTCCCCTAAACTTTAGAAGGACGTTGCGATAATCGGGGGATGAGCAGTAGACAGTGGGTTCAAATGTAACGTGTAAAAATGTCATATCGCGAACATTCTGCTTCATTTGACACAAAGAATGTTCCATCCATGGAAATGGAGAGTGATCTCAGGCTTGTAACCACATAGAAGCTAGACACCAATTCATATTAAAAAGGGTATTTAGCCAAGAAAAACTCAACTCTCTACTTTGTGAGTAGACAACTTGGCACAATCAGAACAGAAATTTCGTTAACCCCTCACTTTGGAAGCGATATAAATGTCCTGTACGAAGTACAGAGACGGGCAGCAAAGTGGTTAATAAGGCTATACAAGAAGTCTAATGAGGACAGACTTCAACACTTAGTATTATACTCGTTAAGCTATAGGACAAAAAGGGGTGATCTTGTAATGACATGCAACGTATAAACAAGACAAACCACTCCGATGAGAACTTATTACCATAGCATAGTCAACATGCTACTCTAGGCGACTCTCGAAGGATTGAACACAAAAGAGCGAACATCTAGATGCGATCTCACGTATTCTCGCTATGAGTTGCCCCCATTTGAAATTCTCTTCCAGCCTAAGTGAACGCAACCACCTTAGTGTATAGCTTGAAGGGGAGACTTGACAAACATGTGGATTAACATCTCCCGTTTGGATTAGCTGTGCCTGGTGCATGTTTCGCATCATACTTTCTGTTATTATCATCGCAAACCATATACTGCCCATTATCATCGACGTTTCCCCTTTTACTTTTACACTTTAGTCTTCCACACTGTCCACATTACCAACCAAATAACTTATTTATTTTTTTGAAACAGTAGTCTTCACTTAGCATTAGAATTTTATCTTCATCGTTTTTGACATTGTGGACAGCCGGCTTCCTGACTGGCGATTTGATGACTATTGGTATTCAGAAACTCTACTGTGCCGATACAAAAGCACCCACTCAGACTACCATTCATAAAAGCCCACGTATAGCTACCGAACTGACTAGAATTAAAAGAGTCGAGTGGCTAGACAACCGTCCATTTGACGTTACCAAAGATTTGTAACCATACCGTAACAATAAGAAACGAAGGTAAAGGAGTCAATTGATTTATAAGGGCCGGTTACATGGATATTGGATATTGGAAAGACCTTCACATTTGGTTGTTTTAGGCGCCCAAGGCGTATGCGACATTTAAAATGCCTTTTTATGGTGTACGAGTCGGTCGTAGCGTCGGTGTCTTCTCGAGTTGGTGAGTCCTATGAAGTTTTTAACTATGAAGTAATTGGGTCTGAGTGCAAAGACCTTGTAAATGGCTACGCTGGAGCTTGCTTTAAGAAATTCACTTCCTATGATGAAGCTATAAAGTTTATTGGTAGTTTCTATTACTCCCGGTTACAAAATTTCCTAGAAGCTGGGCATGAGGTTGGAACTGTACTCTCGAAAAAGCGAAAGATTGGGAGCATGAATAATGACCTGGATGGTCGAGGTATGGCGTTTAATTGCTACACATTGAGATAGAAGATCCGTTACCGACCAAGTTATCTCCTGAAGAGCATTACATCAGTAGTGACCATGTTCCAAGCACTCTAACATTTTATCATGGTAATGCTTTATTGGTTTTTAGGCCAACAGAGATTTAGATATAAAAAGCCTTCCCATTATTTCAGCTTTTAATCTGTTACATCTATTCCCAAGACTTGGCATGTATTTTGCTGATGCTTCATCCATTCTTTGAAGATAGACTGATTCTCATATGGATTTTAGTTCTTCTGTATCTGCCATCGGAGAATTGATTTGAAAACTCTTCAGATATCTTGTGTATTTAGAAGCATAATAAGTGCTCATTTCACGAACGTCAAAATTAGTTCCTCATGTTACAGTCCCAACCATTAGGTATCAATAGTATTAAATAGTAATACCTGTTGGTGACTCCTGGTTGTTACTCTAATAGCCGCGACTTGCGATTCCAGATTGAGACCGATGTTTGTACGTCGATTTATCTAAACAACGAAAAGCCATGTAAACCAAGGATTTTATGAACTAACTGTTCACATGATTGGTAAAACTAGTAACACTTGATAGTAAATGCCGAAATATACTTAGATGGTTAGTTATTGTCCGACCTTTGTAGAAACCTTACTAATGAAGGGAGGATAATAGGTCGTTTGACCCGTCTTAATCCTTCGTTCGAACGCGTCTATGAAGGCCTGAACTTATTAGTTCAGCCGATACTGATTTTTCAGATAGTGTTTTTCTGTCTTTGAGCACTTCATGAGAGCAACAAGGCCCCGTTGCGTTCGTTAGATTGTTCTGGTGACGGCCTCAGCGATATATAGTTTCAGATTCCTTTAGTAAGGATAGATGGCCTACGACCTGTTATTCCTTTTCTTCTAAACTTCTATGAGTGTCTAGTATTCTCTTGAATGAGTCAATTAAAGGTGCGAACACCACTACCTCGGGTAACAGGTCCCAAGAATTAAAGCCTTGGTGTGGAAACCTGCATGCCTTTGGTATTTTATCTGTTCTTGGCTTTTCTACTCGCCTGCTATGTCCTCTTAGATGTCCTGGTCTAGTGGGAAGAAAAAGAAAGGATATATTAGGTCCAAAACCATTTCTCAATATTATTTACATCATTGTTCGTGAGAGTATCCAACATATGACACAATAACATCAGAGGTCTAACTTACTAAGCCGCTCTTTGTATGGTAAACCTCGGAGTCCTGGGTTCGCACGGGTAGTTGCCATCTATACTTTGTCCAGGATATCTGAGTCACCTTTTAAACAGGGGCTTGCAGCCTGAACGCAGTTTTCAAGCGTAGTCCCTACTAGGGTTTTGTGTACTGTAATGAAGATGGTAGTATTTAACTTGGTGGATGTCCGTCTTAAAGCCCATAGGGTTGTAAACCCCTTAGCTGCGATCTCACAGCAGTTGGCCGTGGCCTTAAGATCATAACTCATTGTTACCCCAAGATCCTTGTGAGACCCGACTATGGGCACGAGCTCTTATGTGCTGTAACTATTTACCTTTGTATCCACAAAGTACATGTATATACACTTTGCCGCGTTGATAGACACCACCCACTCTTTAGTCCAGCTGATCGCAATATTTAAGTGTGCTTGAAGTGCGCATGCATCTGCGTCACCTGTTATTTCTTGCCAGATTTTTACATCAACGTATAATAACATTGGGAACGCAACTATACTTGGGAGGTCATTTAGATACAGTTTAAATTGTAAAAGACCTAGGACAAGACCTTGAGGCACCACACTAAGTACTGGTCTCTAGGTTAAGCACTTGAAACTTACTCTTACTTTTTGTCTACAACCTACCAGGAAATCCTCAATCCATTTTAGGGAAGAGGGCGGCAATGCCTAGATTTTCCAGCCTCAAGAGCAGTCGATTTGTTGACACCTTATCAAATGCTTGGTGAAGTCAATGTAGACAACATTCACTGATTTTCCATTGTCTAGAGCCTTTATCCATTGCTTCATTAGTATAAGAAGGTTTGTTGTGCAAGACAAACGTTTTCTAAAACCATGTTGTTCGCTGTTTAACAAGTTGTTGATTTCCACGAACGTCATTATGGTCTTTTTGACCATTCTTTTCAGTACTTTAACTGCGACACTGGTGAAGCTGAGAGGTCTGTAGTTCGATGGAAGTTGTCGTGGTCCTGTTTTATGTATCGGAGTGACGATTGGGTCCATCCAATCCGTAGGTAACACATTTGGGCTGAGTGACATTGAATGTCACAGTTATTAGGGCTACAATATGTTGTGCAATTTGTTCCAGGATTTTGGGATGTAGTTCATCCGGTCCTGTTGACTTTTCCGTGTCTAAAGTTTTAAGAACCTTAAGTACAGCGTCTCAATCGAAGTCCACAGTGAGCAGACGGTTTGTTGACTTTGTATTTGGGTCTAGTACTTCGTCTGGAAGAGTAGTAAATGTAGCAAAATGTTATCATATACTGGTGTCATTATAATAATATAAAATCCTAGACTAAATTTAGAATGGTCTTAAACTCAACATCTCATCACCTGTTTTGATTTAGAGATTAATTGGTATTATTTATTTGTTTAAAGATACAAATAATGGTACAAAGGGGCACCAGATAGATATGCGCCACACAAATCTCATTCGATTTGTGTGAGGGCTGTGATACTGCCCGGGTGCCCAAACCAAAGCGGGTGGTTTTCTTAGGGGGCCACACCCCGAGCCTTTGACCTAAAGGTCTATTCCACAAGGCAATGGAGCATCGTGAGGAGATGCAATCCCATGGTAGCCGGTGACCAACGATTGATTCATACTCCATTTGTTCCCTCAGGATACTGGAGCCTATGTGCACTATTGGTTTGAAATAAGGGTTTTCTAACTCCCCTAGGTGGATCCTCCATATCCACCAACCTGGTTAAAACACCGGACATTCTCTTTTCGACCTCTCAATTTCGTAAACAACACCCACGACAGGAGAAGGCAATGAGTAGGGCTTCCCTGACAGAGACTATATACGCGTGGCCATGTGAGAGTATTTCGAGAGGGAGAGCGGACTCTCCTCACTTTCGGCCGTACCAGGGCATTTGTGGGCAAGTACAGTCCTAATCTTTGTAAGTCGGATTTTGTAGCTTCAGTTGGTAGAATATTAGTTTTGATTCTGTTGTTTTGCTGTCAATAGTAAATCTTTCCTCGTGGAATAAAGTGGCGCTGTAATGTTCATAACTAGACACAACAATGTAGCTTCTTAAGTTGTTGGATAAAAAACACCCCTAGTTATCTGCAGCTATCATTTAATATTAAACGTTACGGACGTTGAAACCGATCAACCAAGTTACTTTTTCATAAATATGAACAATCACCTTACCTATTGTTCAATTTGTAGGCATTGAATCAGTTAATAATTTGACATACTCAAACATTCTGGAGAATCGCACAACATTCAAAACCGGAAATTATTACGAACATTCTTGGTTAATTATAGTTTATTGTTATTATTGCTATTCTAATAAATGAACATCGGTAAAGAGACACCAAAACATATATGCGCTTCCAAAGTCATTGCATACGCGTCTGGCGTAGTGTACTGACCAGATGCCCAAATCGAAGCAGGTGGTTTTCTCCCGATCGTTGCAGCTACCTTGACGTGGTGGTCGAGCTGGCCTATAGTGATGAACCAATCGAATTATACTGGCTGGAACAGTCGTTCCTTAAGGTCCTACCATGCCAGACAGGTCGGTTGAAGAACGACAAGACTGAAAGCGGCAAACCCAAGGTCCGAGGGCTTGGTCGTACTGCTGACTGTACAGGAGTGTGACGGCAGTATGGTTTTTCTCTCAGGAAACCAGCATAACAGCGATACTGACTTCCCACAGGGAAGGGTGGGGTTGGAAATGTTTGACCCTGAAAGTGCACACCTTATCCCACAGATTTCCGTCTCCGGTGGTGAGGTCCCAACAAGTGCTGAGCTAACACTTAGACTACTCACAAAAATGTCGTGTGTGACCGGCCTCACACAGTTATCCCTTGGGCACTGCGGTCACGCTACCAGATCACTAAGACCACCTCTAGCCCTTCCACAGTGTGGACGACCGGGAAGTGATAACCACCCTCATACCTCTAACAGGTGGTTTTCTTGGAGGGTCACTACCCGAGCTTTTAACCTAGAAGTCTAGACCTCAAAGCAGTGGAGCAACGTTAGGAGGTGCGGTCCCACGGTAGCCGATGACCAACAATAGGTTCATATTCCATTTTTACCTCAAGATCCTGGAGTCCATGTATACCATTGGTTTAAAATCAGCGTTTTCCAACTCCCTAAATGGATCCTCCGTACTCACTAACTCGGTATAAGAGCCGGACATTTCACAAACAATACTCGCCGCGAGAAGTTGGTGACCGTATGAGAGCATTTTGAGAGGGAGAACAGACTCGCTTCACCCTCGAGTGTGCTAAAGCATTCAGGGGCTAATTTTATATAAGCCTCAGTAAAAGCAGTCTTGATTACAGACAGCCATATTTCTCACTCAACTTTTATAACATAAGACTTTTGAGGATAACTCACGTACTCATTAATGTACGGTTATCATACAACATTGTGGTGTTAAGTTCAAGATGACTTTAAAAGAGTATTTATTCTTGTTTTAATTAAAACCATCAGATGTACATTTTGTAATGAAGAAATGCAAAATCATTATGTCGGTGTACTATTTGGCGGTACTCTAACTTGGCATATCAATCGTATGTTAGACTATTTCAAGTTTTGGCATGTGTGGAAATCTATCAGTACAGCTTGACTCCATTGTTAACCTCAATCAGAGGTTTGATATTACGTTATAAACTGATGTTCTGCTACACCCTCCTTGTATTCTCTAATGTAGCCGTCAAATATGACTAGTTAAATCAAACATGGTGCTATAGGCATCTAACCAACAATCCCTATCAAATAGTTTAGATATGATGAAACTATCAAGTAAGCAGCTTTGGGTAAACAAGACATCATGTGATAAGTTGGTTGCTGTCGATTAAGAGTGGTTATAAATACTTCCTTGGGGAACGAACCATGATATAATAGGTGTTGAATTAAAACAGCGCTATCCTACAAAGCCGCACTCTGAATTTTTAGATCTTATAGTCATGTGCTGTTTAGTCGGTTGCAGAACCATTTTCCTTCGTACTTGAAACATTCAATACGCTGTTATTCTATTCTTATTCCACAATTTTGTGTAAAGTTTCTCTAATAGTTGATTTCCTCTTCCTTCTGACATGAAGTGTAGCAACCTACCAACTGGGTGTACAGTTGTTAGGTTTCTAATTGTTCATATCATCTTGCTTATCTGTACAGCCAGTCTTTCTGCTATGGTTATATCTTGGAAAAATATCTCTAGTCAATTAACCTGTCTGTTGATGCAACTAGAAAGCCAGCCAGTTATAGTTTGGTATTATCTTAACTCAACATAATGTTATTATTTTCTCAAACACGATACTTAGTGATATTTCCTGTAGTAAGTAAATTTATGAGGATCTATATCAACTTACTAATATTGTTAAGCAATTAGACCTATTTGTCTTTTCACTGTTGATATCTTTTTCCTCTGTCTTTTGACCAGATGCATCATGCCCGCGACGTGTAATGGTTTATACTGATGGTTCATGTAACGGTGCACATGATGATCGTCGTGCTGGTTATGGTGTTTACTGGGGACCTAATCATCCATGGTAAGTATCAAATTGGCTCTTACCATTCCAAGGAATGTCTCTGAGCGTTTAGAAGGAGAGCAAACAAATAATAGAGCAGAAATTGAGGTAAACTTTTATTCTGATAATAATTGCTCCTAAATATCAACTACATGTATCTAAAAAGTTTTCTATAACTAGCTTACGGAATCCAGCCCGTTGATCTTGAAGTTGGACGTCTACTGAATCTTCTACTCGGTTCAGCAACACTCCTGGTACCGATAGTAGTATGAGGTCTCTGTATTTCTCACACTTGCTAAAGTCCCCTTTCTTTGGTATCTTGATGAGATATCCTTCTTTCTAGTCCGTTGGCACTTGTTCCTCTTCCCAAATCTTCTTGAATAGAACGTGGAGCATGTTTGCAGTTACCTCTATGTCTGACTTCAGTGCTTCACGTGGTATATTATCAGGTCGTGCTGCTTCTGCACTCTTGATTTGTCTGATGGCCACGTTGATTTCTTCGACCGTTGTGGAATGAGATCTATAGGAATGTCTGTGTGTTTAGCTTCGATGTCTGGTGAGTTCAGTGGGGCTAATCTTTTCAAGAGTTCTTCAAAGTGCTCTACCCACCTGTCTTGTTGTTCCTGAATCTCGGTGATTGACTTGCCTTTTTTGTCTTAGACCGGTCTCTGCTTTACCATATTTCCCTACCAGTTTCTTCGTTTTATCATATAGTTGCCTCATATCTCCTTCCCTTGCAGCTTTTTCCACTGTCATTGCTAGGTCTTGCACGTATTTCCACTTGTAGTTTCTATTTATTTGGGTAGATCTTGTAAGTTTATTTACTTTTATTTATTTATACACATAAATATTGGTACAAGGGGGTACCAGATACATATGCGCCGCACAAATCTCATTCGATTTGTGTGAGGGCTGTGATACTGCTCAGGTGTGCCCAAACTGAAGCAGGTAGATCTTGTAAGGCTTGGCGGCTGATGTTGAGAGCTATCTTGAATTCGTTGAGTTTGTCTGCATCTCGAAGGAAGGCTGTATTGAAGCTTTGTAATGCTGTTTCTCCAATTGTTCATTGCTTCTTTAACTTCAGTTTTATCATAGCAGCCACTTGCAGGTGGTCTCGTCCGTAGCTGCTACCCTGACGTGGTGGTCGGGCTTGCCTATCGTGATGACCGAACCGAGATATATTTCTTGGAACATATGTTTCTGTAGGTCCTACCATGCGAGGCAGGTCGATTGGAGAACGACAAGATTGAAAGCAGCAACTCAAGGTCTGAAGGCGAAGCTTTACTGCTGACTGTAGAGGGGTTTGACAACAGTAAGATGTTTCCCTCGGACAACCAGCATCTGCAGCGATGCTGCCTTCTCACAAGGAAGGAAGGGGTTAAAAAAGGTCGACCCTGAAAATGACTTGGAATACGCCGATGACATAGTTCTATTTGGTGAAGATGCTGACAAAATGCATAGTCTTCTGACCACTATAAGCAACAATGAAGGCATGTTCGGGATGCGATTCTCCCCCTCATAGTGCAAAATGTTACTTCACGATTGGGTTGCATCGGCACCTGAACTAATGATAGGGAGTGAGGCAGTGAAACTTCATCAGTTGAGATGGCTGGGACACGTGTTACGTATGCCAAACCACCGACTTCCCCGACGTGTAATGTTTTCTGTTGTAGGAGTAGGTTGGAAGAAAGCTAGGAGCGGCCAGACCAAAACGTGGCACAAATCTATGAAGTCACTGACAAGTGGACTGAACCATGTTGGTAGGTGTAGACTACCTGGTTGGGATCTGCGAGATGATAACAACCGATGGTTAGAGACCTTGAATGACATGGCTCAAAATTGTTTGTAATGGTGAAGTTGCATCCACTTTTTGTGTTCTTCCAAATTCTAATATTCTGAATTCTTCATGTCCCTTTTTTCTCTTTCCAAATTTATTCCACTGGACCATACTCCTTGAATAGCATCTTCAAACCCTAATCTTCCCGATTACTGCTTATACTCTTACTACTTCTACCACTATGGAATTCAGATCGACAACTTCATCTATGTGTTAAGGTAACTCGAACTGATGTACGTACGTACGAAGTTCTACATTATGACTGACTGTCAGGTGGTGATCTAAAGCTGTCAGCCCCTCTCCTGGTTCTCATTTTTCCCACTGACCTTCCGAATTTTTTAATGACGCAAAGACAATCGACCTGGTTCTCTGTAGCGTGATCCGGTGAGACCCATGTAGCTTTTTGTATGCATTTGTGGTGTAATATTGTGCCGCTTTTAACGTTTTTGTTGAATATACATAAATTTGCCAATCTGTCACCACTCTTGTTTCTTTCTCACAGTCCATGTCTTCCCATGATATCTTCATATCCAGTGTTGTCCACTCCAACTTTTGCGTTTCGGTCTCCCGTCAGGATGGTCAGGTTCTTTTCTGAGCACTTCACTATAATCGATTGCAGCCTCCCATAAAACTGGTCGTCTTCATTGCTATCATTGGTGGGTGGATAACACTGGATAACATTGACTGTGATTCCCTTCTTCTTTATTTTGAATGATGCTTTAATGATCCTGGATCCATCAGACTCCCATCCTTAAAGTGCTTTTCGTGCTTCTCTGAATAGCACCTTTCCAACCTACTGCGTGTGCGAAGTACTTGCTTCTTCATGATCAGCGTACAACAGCATCTCTACTGAATCCAATCTTTTCTGTCCGGCTTGGGTTCAATGGGTTTCGCTGATTCTGAGCACCGTCAAGTTGTATCTCCTCATTTACGTAGCTATTTGATTAGTCCTCCCGGTCTCCCACATTGTCCCTACATTCCATGTACCTATAATAATTGTTACTCTGGTTGTTAGAAGGGGCATCGGCCTCGTGACTTTAGAAGAATTTTGGCTTTCACCATGAGGTGTCATGATTCGTGTAAATGAAAATCCTTCAAATCGGAGGGCAGAGTTTAAATGGTTTAATTTGTTTATGCTGGTTAGCGTTTTTTAGCAAGGTTGTTTTCTACAGGACATCCAGTAATAATACCATGTTAGTAATGCAGAGGTCTAGTATCGTGTTTTTGGGCCCAGCGGCGATAATCCAATAAGTGTCACTATTATGAAACATCGACTTTGATGGCTTGGACATATTCTACAAATTCTATCCCAGAGAATTTCACGTCGTGCATTATTTTCCGACGTTGGAACTGGTTGGAAAAGGCGGAGAGGTGGTCAGTATATGGCATGTCGTGGTATGAAAGAAAGCTGTACAGGACTGGCTTCTGTTGGTCCTTCACGACTCCCTGGTTCGGGTCCTAGGGATGGTGCAACATAGTGTCTAGAGACTTTACCAGACATGGCTCAGAATGGAAGTCACTGGTGATACTACTGCAACTTTCTCTTACTTCATAAAAATAAACGTAACTTTTTCCATTGAAAAAAATTCTTTTTGGTCATATTTTTGCTAACTGAACTGTTTCTCCCATCATTATTATTATCATTTCGTTATTATTAATATTAATTATTATTAGGTATTTCACTGGTCTGGGAAGTCTTGTCAGCCCTGATCGGTTTGTATTTGAGGAAGTCTCAGTGTTATTCAAAAATCTCTCTTGGCCTTTGCGAAATCGCGTCACCTGTCGAGTAGATTAGCTGTTAATCTGATGAATAAAGGATGAGTATACTGTGCAGCAGTTTTCTCTGTTCTGTTGTATGGCTTTTAGAAACAGGTCATTAGTGTTCGGTCATAGATGTCCTCGAAGCGTCACTCACATATGATAAGGCCATCGAACGAGCCATGTTGAAATTAGACGCAGAGCACTAAGTAAAAATGGAAAATGAAATAATGGGGACTGTTTGTTGCTCAGGTTGGTGACTTTGCTGGAGTTTTGTCCACTTAACTGGCTGGTTTAATTGTAGAGCATTCATAGTTCTTCTGAACAACATCAGTACGAAACTTCAGGTTTAAATAAGGCATTTCAGGTCGACTGGTGAGGTAGTGAGTTTTCATCAACTGAGGTGATTGAATCATATGCACAATCATTACCTACTTCGGCTCATGATAGTGGGTGGTGTAGGATCAGACTGGAAGAATCTAAATGTAGTCAACTTAAAATGTACCATCAATTCATGAAGTCGTTGACTGTTGCATTCGCTTTTTACCTTCCCCTACATTTCGACTTTTATAATTGTTTTATACCTTATATTCCACGAATTCTTCTCGAATCATGTTGCTTATTTCTAGTTTTTTCTACTAATGATGTTGCTACATTTGCTGCTCTCCCTTTTGTTTTGGCAGTTTTATGCCGCTTTGCTGATATAGTGTAGCAACGTAAACTGATCCCCACATGTGACAAATTCTACGTTGCTTATGAACTAACTGACGGACTTTTAACTGCCTTATATTTTTGGTTCATAGCCTCAGTTAGTAATTCAAATGCTACATGGAACCTGGCACCCATGTACATCGGTTCAAGTTGCCATACTCCATTAACACGGTGAAATCAAACTTTCATGACGCATCCCAGAATTTTAGAGGTAGTAACAATGTTAATGCTAATAGATCATAACTTAGTTTATAATTATATCCGTAGTGCTTACCGAGTTACATTCCCCATATATTCAATTCACACTGACAAAAATAAAAAAATTATGATTCTTTTTTAATGCATTTCTTTAAATTAGGCGGTGATATGTGCAATTAAACAGGCACACATTGGTGGTATTACTCATTTGGGAATAGTTACTGATAGTAAATTCACTCAAAACTGTGCAACAGAATGGGGTCAACGGTGGGCGCGAAATGCCTGGAAATTAGCCAATGGTGAAGATGCTAAATTAAAAGAACCAGTTAAACGATTACTTGAAGTTATCGCTGAATCAGGAATTGAAATAATCTGGGTAATTTTTTTGCTTTTTAGTGTGGACTCGCTTTCTTCCTCTTAACATAATTATGGAGTAATCGTGTTATAAACTTTAGCGTCATACCATTTATCAAATAATATGGATAATCTTGTGTATCGTTTACTATCTTTGTCAGTGTTTGTGGCAAATAATCAGCATCAATTATTTGATATATCGGATCGTACTACTGTTGATATTACTATTATTTACATTTATTTAGTTGACCCCATCGATTTTTCTCGTAAAAGTTATTCATGTGAGATTTGAAAACAGGTATGTGTTTAGTATTTTCAGAAAAGCTGTATATGACCAAACTCACGTAGTTTTTATTCAAGCTCTTAGGCTAAGCTCCCAGGTCGTTAAGATTACCTCTAACTCAGTTTCCATTTCAGATACTCATCATGGTATTGACATTGGGGCTTATAGCGCCTCTGTTATTCTTTTGTTTACGTTTAGTTTTGCCAAGCCCTTCAATTAACTTAAATAACAGATAGTGCTATTCGAACAATGACAGTTTGATATCTTGGTATTATTATTATTACGTCTGTGTGAACGTATATTGTTGATCGCATGTGACAACCTACGTACATATCTCTCTTTCTAACTTAAATGTTAGTTGCTTAAATCGCTCAATGCATCATTCACTTTCCCTTATATATATGCTTGAGTCTTATTAATTTATTTGATTCTTTATTTGCCTGGGCATTCGCTCGCATTAGCATTTCTGTTCGAATTCGCTTGATGTACTTGTGACTCAATGATCTGTTCTATTCAATGGTAAACTGTGATCGGCGCTTCGTGTTGTCTTCTTAAATTAGTACATTGTTGGGATTTATTTAATAACAGTTATCAGGGCGGTTGATATGCGAAGCCTAAGGAATTATCTCGAAGATAGTCCACTATAGGCTAACGTACATACTTTCCAAGTTCTATGTTCACGATGATTTACTGATGTATTTAGTGTTCAAAGACAATCAGTTGAAAACACTATGTTCTTTACGTATTGGGACTTATCATCTAGGCGTTCGCACTGCTAAAGAAATCTATGCTCCTACCAAAATTTGAATTTTGCTTAGCAGTCAATTATTTTAACGGTCAGCAGTTCAAGCCACAATAAATTTTTGGAATCGGCATTTTTACAATGATTGGTGATTGGATTTGGTAGCTAACAAGGTGATCTCGAGTACTGTATGTTGAAGTTTTTCATTTCTAAATTGCTCACACCATGAATGGATACTTCTTGAGGAAATTAGATTGGTAGTGGTTTTAGAGACCTGTGAAAGTGACTACGGACACCGAGATACAATTACTTAAGGGCAGGTCACTTGCGTGTTATATAAGTAGTCCTTGATGTGTCAGCCTCGTACTTTCAAAGCCTTACCTTCGACGACGGGATCAGTTTAGTAAAGTGTAGTGTATTGCTTCTAGGGCCGATTTTTTGTAATTCTTTCTTTCCATTGCGAGAAGGCAACACATCTGTAGCTGTTGGTTATCTAAGGAAAACACACTACTGTGACACCCCTATATTGTCAGCAGCACAAATTCACGCTCTGATCTGGAGTTTCCTACTTTTAGTCTTACCGCTTTCCGATTAAACATTATTTCTTCGATTTTTTGCTATTGTTACAGTTATTCTCATCCAATATTTTTTTCACGCTTTCGCAAAGTACACCAGGGCGAGATAATCAAATTGTCTGTCAAAATACTCAAGTATCTTGCAAAACAGTCCACTTTTTCACAGTCTTATTATTCGAAACACTATCACCAAAGGTGTAAAAACTAAGTCATACAAATCCACGTTTGTAGAGGTACCTTCAATGCAAATTTTTGTGTGTGCCGTTAAAATACCAAGTAAATAATACAAAAGTTTAGAGTATATATGATAAACAAGTCAGTAGATGCGGACCGACTGAAGTGTGATAGGGAGAGACTTGTTATTCACTCACTCGCTCACTACTTTCTCGATAAACAATGTTGATTGGAGAAGGTTTAGGTTTTCAAAAGCATATAAAGGTTAACAGAAAACGTCACCGAATGCTAATCTGAATTATGTATAGATCATGTTAGCCTCCTGGTTAGACTGCTCTAAGATGGATCACATTGACTCAACCCATTAAATATTAACCGTCCTCTAAATTTTCAACATCTTATTGTTTTCCATCTTCATCTCAGTTTCATACATATTTTCCTTGATGATCTAAAATTTTTTTTACCATGCCTTTTGATTTCCTCTTTGTACTGATGTTGATTTTTGGAAGGTCTGAACTACAACAAACAACTCTTTTCAGTTTCCTAGATTGTTTATAGCTTACCTGTTTTTATCAGTCAGTTTTGTAAATGTTATGAATTAATATTTTGTAAAAGGTACATAGCTTTGAGTATTGTTAAAATGAAGTTGATGAAATGTCGATCAGTCGGTGATATGCTGCAGCGATACGTGCTCAAAGAATTGAATTATTAAGATAAACTTCTAAATAAAGACAAATAGCTACTCAGTACAGAATAAATCTTCTATAAAATGAAATAAAACGATAACAGATGAAACGTTAACTACAAAAATAAACAATCGATAAGTCAATTAAAACAAAAGTAATTGATTGAGGTACGCACTTCACAGGTGACTCGTGTCGATAAAGTGAGGACTTCATTACTAAGCTTGAAAATTCTCGTGGCCCCTCTCCTCACCAACACATCACAAAGTTAGCTCTAAAGGCTGTTATGCCTTGTGATACAAACACATACTACATGTTAAAGTCACTAATCAAAGTTCTAATTATAGTCTTTATCTATTCCACGTCTATTATTTCTTCTATAGTCTAATGCCCCAGACCTGACCAATCACATGTCTGACCTGCACCATTAACCTTGAGGCGACGCAAACTAAGCTCCTATTGGTTCGCTACGTGTAAGCCCGTTCTCTATCTTCTCCCTTGAATCCAAGCTAGGAATTAACACCAGCCTCCATTATTTATTGTATTTCAAACGTACTTCTATTAGGACGAATAGTTGAACTACTAATTCATTTACTTGGTACTTTATTTATTTATTTATTTATTTAAACACATAAATATTGGTACAAAAAGCACCAGATAAATATGCGCCTCACAAATCTCAATCGATTTGCTTGAGGGCTGTGATACTGCCCAGGCGCCCAGACTGAAGCAGGTGGTTTTCTTAGGGGACCACACCCCGAGCCTTTGACCTAAAGGTCTGATCCACAAGGCAGTGGAGCATCGTGAGGAGATGCAGTCCCATGGTAGCCGGTGACCAACAATAGGTTCATACGCCATTCGTTCCATCAGGATCCTGGAGCCCATGTGCACCATTGGTTTGGAATCAGGGTTTTCCAACTCCCCTAGGTGGACTTTCCGTTTCCACCAACCCGGTTAAAGCGCCGGACATTCGCTTTTCGTCCTCTCACTTTCGTAAACAACACCCTCGCCACGAGAAGACAGTGAGTAGGACTTCCCTGTCAGAGGCTATATATTCGCGTGGCCATGTGAGAGCATTTGGAGAGGGAGAGCGGACTCTCCCCACTTCTCTGCCGTACCAGGGGCATTTGGGGGCCTTTCACAGTTATATAATATACCCTTATGGGCCAGGGTAATCTTGCACTGGTTTTCAGGTGAACCAGACACCATCCAGACTTTCACGCGGCAACCCAAACAGTACAGCTCAATCCCGCTTGACAGGAGAGCCAGACACTGCCCAGGCTTAGCCCAAGCAGTACAGCTCAATCCCGCCCCACAGGAGAACCAGATACTATAAAGGCTTCAACGTTACAATCCGAACAGCTCAGCCCAATCCTGTGACGCAACCACTCAGGTACCAAACACCCTGGTGGACCAGGGTGCTACAGATCTGTATAGTTTGGCTTTCAGCCACATTATGCATGATATTGTAGGTATCAGAGTCAAAACTAAACCTGATAGTTTCAAATAAATTGATTATTGGGTAGCAAGTGAGTAATAAATATATTTTCTACTCATCGGATATATATATATATATATATATATATATATATATATATATGAATAAACTAAAATAACCGTTATGCAGTTGTAAAAACATCGGACTTGACATAGAATTTTCATAAGAATTTTGTAGCATCTCGATTCTTTCACTAATGCTGATTAGTTGAAAACGGATCAATCAAACTATACCGATTCGAACCCGAAATGAACTGACAGTAGTCACAACCTTATCCTGCCAACAGTATGTGAAGAGTAGTGATGCTACTACTTGACTTTTCAAATCAAAGTAGGTGAAATAGAATTAGAATTTAGAACTTGTTATTGATTGGAAGCTGAAGGATTCATAATCACTAAATCACCATCGCTCCACAAAAATGTATTAATCACGTGTATCTGGTTAACTATTGATCATATTCAATGTGACAATGCTTGTTTCTTTTAAATATCTAAGCAATGTTGATTACTTACATGTAAAGCCAGTCATATGTTGTTGGTAATTGATTGATTGGTCAGTAGAGTTAATTTCGTCACATAATATTTCGTAATATATCATTCAAAAGGACCAAATAGAATCTCATTGAAATATTTTATCGTAAATATGTTAACCAAAAAAAACATGTATGCACAATACTGTGTTTTAAATTCCCATTCCGTATTCACATCTTTTCCACTATTTGACATAGTCTGGATGGTTGTGAACAAACAAACTTATTATTTACAATTGGTTGACCACTGAGTAGTGATCGATGTCATATATTTCAATTCCTTTTCAATGCTGATCAACTCCTATCAATCAAGTTACATTTTGGCCACTAATCTGAGTGACTCGATATCGCCTACGCTATTTTTAAGTGTTAAGCGGTTGTAATTAGACCCCAGCAAACTCTGGACGTGGGTTCTGTGTTAGCTGGGACTCATCAGCAAAATGTACTTTTTCTCTTCAGGAAAATAATGCTCCTTGTGGAACTCAAACCCACGCCACCCAGATTCACAATCTGAGGAGTTACCACTGAGCTTTTCTGGCCTCTGAAGCTAGATGATTCTCGATAAAATCCACCAGGGGACACCAGTTTCCCAAAACTACGCGTACATCTTACTAACTACTGCCGAATAGCATGGAACCTATGTCGAGCAGAGTTTCTTATCAACTTCCTCCAACCGTCTAAACGAAGGATTAAAGTAGTGAGTAAGAAGTCAAAATCATAGTATTTACAAGCGTGAGTCTTAAATCTGACGATATAGTTTTCTTAACATTTTTGCGGTTCGACAACAGCCAATATGTATCCATTTCATCATCTCTTATATTTCAAATCCTTGTCTTCATATATCAACTCGGGTATTAAATCAACAATTCTATGTTTTTAGTAATCATTGCTCGGCCATATTACACCATTACACCATTGCATTTCAATGTGTCGACCGACATTCTATTTCAGTTCATTTTTATGATGTTAAACTTCGCTTATTCATCAAACTGTCCTCTATGAAAAAATTATGGGGAATTGGAATGGGCGAGTATGTATGTGTGTGTAATTATAAAACTTCTACCCACTTTATATCTAGTATGCACCCCAAATGTTTCGTGTTATTTCATTGGTTCTCCTTTTGTTTTCCAATTCGTATTTTCTCTATTCTCATTCAGTACCATGTCCGTAGTCATCGTGGCGTACACGGCAATGAAGAAGCAGACTCGTTGGCCAATATTGGCGCTAGTAAGTCATTACCAAAGAAATAAACAATCGCGCGAGAGAGAAATCGTTCAATTTTTTGTTGTACATAGTGAAAAACGGGGAATATATTCATGTTTAGTGAATCTATGCATAAATTATATGCTACATTAATCCTTTGTTTTGATTTTTTCTCTTCCCCTCTCTTTGTTTTGTGAGTTTTTGTCTGGTTCTTTTTTATGTGTGTTATTGATTATGAGTTAAATCTATTCTTGTCATGTGGTTTGACGGGTTGGTGGATTGGTTGATTCATTGAGTTCTGTTATTGTGAAATATGTATTTATCCATTTATTTATTCACCCATTTACCAGATACGGAATAGTATATTTAACTTTGAGTGTGTGGGGCTATCAATACTACCTCTGGTTGATAAAAACCAAAGTCTGTTGGTGTTGGGTTCTGCCTCAACCTCTGGACAACCGTTCCACATTCACTGTACCGATCTAGGTGGCAGGTTATGGCACAGTGTTTGCCATGTAATTTTCTAGTGAATTGTGATACAAATCTAGAATGGGGTTTATCAATGTTATGTTTGTCTTGTTCTGATAGAATTCTATCGATCAAGATGCTATGTGTGCCAGTCAGTAGCAGTAGTCTAAAGTGACTGGGCATCGTTCGCACTATGTATAGAATTTAGGCGATTGGGTGTTTCGTACTAGTCATCTCTCGTCAATAAGGCGCATCCACAATTCTGTGGCAACCAATACTCCTTGTGAAGTTCGAACCCATCGAGATCCAGTTCTATTGTTTGAGACGTCAATACTGTGCTATTGAGGCTGCGATTGAGATATTCACGTTGACTGATCACTGAAAAGTCGTCATTGTTATGTTCTTTATTGCCCTGGATATTATTTATATATGTATCTTACAGTTTGAAAAGTAAATATATGTTAGACTACGGTATTTAGAGTCATTATCATACAAAAGGGGTGTAAAATCAGTCGCGATACCCATGGTCTATAAATTTGACATGTGAATTCAATTCAGATTATCAGAGTTCTGTTACAGGCCGTTATTTATACAATTTAGATGTTGTTGTAAAATTAATATCTCTTGATAAATAGTTGAAGTGTGTTATTTTCACATCCCAATAAACCATACTTGTGATCACCATAGTCCATGTATATTTGACGGGTAATTTAGCGAGTATGTCAACCTGTACACTTGTTCGGATAATTTTTATATGAAGAAATTCGGTTATAATTTGGTGTCGTATTTACAGCTTTTTGTCATGAAAGTGGATGCACAACCCAAGCAAACTGTGCAAAATAGGGATGTGCCTAAACTTTCTGATATTGGAGGTAGCCCATACTTTACCATATATTCATTTTACGATAGTGTTCATTTGATAGCACTGTTCCAAGTTATTCTTCCCAAACTAAGAAATGTAACAATCCTGGAGTTTTATTATAAAGGAGCTGTAGGGATTGTTGGATTTCGTAGTTTGATGAGACTATAATTTATGGACGAGCCAATCAGATTCGTTTGAGGGATTTCAAGGTCACGGGGCCAATCTCAGTACCTGATGCTAATGTACGATCGGTTCACAGAGAATTTTAGAGAAGACTTGACAATTAAGCGGCTACAACAAATGAAACTACTAAGAAGTTCATGTATTTGTAATTGCGAGTAATTAATGACTTGTAGACCTTGTGCAGACTACAACATTTCCTCAACCTTCATGTATGTGTCCCAAGTTCATCCACAGTTCAAGATATTTTCTCGTGTCCGTGCATTATACTGATCGGTCACTCAAACGCAACTTTAGATCTGACACCTATACATCAGTTCAAGTAGCCGCATTCCATTAGCATAGCGATATAAAATTATCGGGACAAATCACAGAGTAGTAGAGGTAATGATAACCCGAGCATTAGGTAAGTAAGTAAGATGTTTATAAGAAAGATTAGGCATCGAAGATGCGATTTTAGGAAGTATAAATTAATAAATAAGAAAATTACGAGGAATTTAAAGGCTTAGGATTTAGTGGAAGATAAGGAATAAATGCATGTGGGCCATGGCCAGCGATTTTGAGCCATGTCGTCTAAAGACTCCTAACCATTGGTTGTGATGATCGTGCGGACCCCAACCAGGTAGTCTGCACGTACCTACATGACTCAGTCCAATAATCCATGTCTTCATGGAATGATTTGGCTGCCTTTAGCTTCCTTCCAACCTACTCTTGCACCATCGATCATCGTTAACGTATTTTTTGAATGGGCATACGTAATACATATCCTAACCATCTCAGTCGACAATGATTTTATACCTCTCTAATCGGTTTACTTTGCGTCTAACTTCACTACTGCTGACTCCACGATCTTGAAATGCGCAACCAGTGCTTCAAAGACATCTGTGGTCGAATACCACTAACTGACCAATATCCTTTGTTTTTAAAGGTCCCCAATTGCCTTGGTGTGACTAAAGTATGGGAGAGTCAGCTCTTCCTCTCAAAATGCTATCACATAGCCACGTGCATACAACCACTGCCTTCTCGTGACAGGGATGTTGTTTACGAAATTGAGAGGTCGAAAAGCGAATGTCCGGCTCTTTAACCGGGCTGGTGGATATGGAGGATCCACCTAGGGGAGTTGGAAAACCCTGGTTCCTAACCAATAGTGCACATGGGCTCCAGTATCCTGAGGGAACAAGTGTCGTATGAACCAATTGTTGGTCACTGGTTACCATGGGACTGCATCTCCTGATGTTGATCCACTGCTTTGTGGATCAGACCTTTACGTCAAAGGCTCCGAGTGTGGCCCTCTAAGAATACCACCTGCTTTGGTCTGGGCACCCGGGCATTATCATAGCCCACATACAAATCAAGTGACTTGTGTGGCGCATATATATCTGGTGCCCCTTTGTACCAATATTTATGTGTTCAGATAAATTAATAAATACGTTTCACTGCTATAAATTTGACTGGAGCTCACTTCATCGTAGTAAACTCGTCACTTAATTGACATATTGATATCTTATATATTCCACAAGTAACGCAAGTTGACTAAAGACGACCCAGCTCTGTGTTCGTGTCGGGATTCCATCAAATTCCAACCCCCCAAGGCTGATGAGACTTCCAAGATAATTGCACCGTCAACTACGTCACTTCTCATATCTTTACTGATACTTTCCCGTTTTTTTAGCAATTTATAGATTATGTCTCAAATGTTGACAGTCGATGTAAAGCCGACCAAATCGTTTCCTGGCCAGAAACCAGGTACAAGTGGTTTACGTAAACCAACGAAAACATTTATGCAACATGGGTACACTGAGAACTTCATACAATCTATTTTAAATGCAGCTGTTGGTGAATTGTTGAACAAATCTCAACCAGTTCGACTTCTTTTAGGAGGGGACGGTCGCTATTTTGTACGAGAATCATTAGAAAGTATCATTATTCCAATATGCTTAGCAAATGGGGTGTGTTTCCTTTTCTTTTTAATAAAAATTGTTTATTATGGTTTCGTGGGATTTGATTTAATCTCCAAGTTGAATTTCTTGTCTCATCATGCTAATTAAGTATGGAAACTTAGGTCAGTGCACGTCTGCACCAGGTCCTACTTTGATGATGTTTGTCTATCTTAATAGACATTAAGAATCCGAGCGGCATTACAACTCCTTCATCCCAGTACTGGATTCCACAGTGGCAATACTAGGCATTTACACCCCCATCAAGGATCGAACCCAGTACCTTCCAGCCTTGCGACGAAAGATCACTTATTAAGACTACTAATGTCTTCGAGATGTTCCTGAAGTCCCAAGAAGAAGCCGTGGCTGGTGGAGTTCAGACACGACTGAAGTGAAACCCATGTCAACAATTGTGATGAATGTCTATCGCCCTATATCGCTAATTGATTGAAGTTGAAGTTGTTCCATTGGACAACGACCCACTAGTTCGAGTGGTCAAGTGTTCTTGGGTTCGATCCCTGATGGGATCGTGAGTGCACACTACTACTGTGGAGTTCTATACTAAGGTGAGACGGCTGTCCAGAGCTTCCTAGTTTTCAGTGGTTGTCTTGGGTCAGTCTTTTTGATATGATAGGACAAATAGTGAATTTTAGCTCGTGGGACTATCATACAAGGATCGTTACTTGGGTTTTTTTACTGTATGATTAGTAGACGCTTGTATTGTTATGTATTTATATTCTCCTATTTCTAAGCTTTCGTTTAATCTATAAGTCATTATCATATGTCTTATTATCTCAAATTTATCACCGTAAAGTATTTAAGTCCTATTGTTGAATGGCACTATTTATACAGAATTAAGTTGAAAGCGACATCTGTGGTTTTCCATGGTGGTCTAGCTTCAATTGACTCACGCTTTCAACTATGAAAAATACTAAATCTCCACAAAACCCCTTCTGATAATTAACAGAATTAAGTATTTTATGACCTTAAAGAAATGAACGCCTTTTAGCAACAAGGTAACCGTAGACTTGTATAATTTTTGATTAATGGAATTAAATAAATGAATTTCTCTGTTTATTTGGAATTTTAATATCAATCATATTCTGTTCATGATGAACACACTAGTTTAGCCTTGTCTCTAAATTCACTGGTTTTGTATGTTCACTTGTAAATTGAGTAACCGCTTAGACCCATGACTAATAGATAATGCATAGTTTATTTCACCCACCTTTCTTCTGTGTGATATTTAGGTATCTGAATTGTTTGTTGGTCAAAATGGAATCCTGTCCACTCCAGCTGCATCATTCATAATTCGTAAGCATCAATTGAATGGTGGAATTCTTCTAACAGCCAGTCATAATCCTGGTGGACTAAATGCAGACTTTGGTATTAAGTACAACTGTGGGAATGGTGGACCAGCACCAGAGAAATTAACGGATGCTATTTTTGCACAAAGTGAAAAGTTGACTTCCTATAAAACTGTCAAAGAACCATTAAATATTCAGTTGAACCGTATTGGTTCAAAGAAATATACTTTATCTAATGGTCAAACTTCCATAGTAAGTAGTTAATTGTTTCGTAGTAGACAATACTATGTTTCAGACGTTTTTATGTAGTCCGTTTGTGTTTATCGACTGCTACCATAACTACTTTTCGGTAAGTTTGGCTTCAGCGAGTTATCAAACTTCTGCTTTATTCCTGCTAGTTGATTGGTTGTTTGATTCAATTTCACTCCTATTCTATACGCGTTTTGTAATGAGGACTATGCATATCATTATAAATGTTTCGTATTTTTTAAATTTGAATTGCAATAACATTCAGTCTTGCTTTGATTAACAGACGTTTAATTATCCTGTCAGTTCATTTATCTCTGAACTCCTTGAGGCTCCATCTTAGTAAGTAAGCGGAAGATATATGAACAAAACATGGACTTTGTATATACTATTCAGTGGATTTTGGAGGAATACTTGCTAGTTAACGGGATCCAACTTTCAACCACTTAAATCGGAGGTTCTAATTTTGTTTTATAGCTAATTAGATACTGATCAACTGTGGAGTAACACTAACGCCCACACAAAGCTGTGTAAAACAAGCACCTGTTAAATAGGTTACGTAAAAACAAACACTAAACTTAGAAATATAGTTTGTAGGTGTTATATTCCCTGAGTTGAGTGATTTACTCGTGAAGGTTTCATTGTTTCTTTTAGACAACACCAACAAATATTGTAAAAGACTAATGAACCATTAAAATTTCTTCACAACTGGCTGACAGTTTGTTCTGTTTACCTGGGAAAATTTGGTTGGTTCTTGTCCCTTAATTGTGTAGCCGTCGTTTACATGTTTATGTTGGACACTGTCACCCTTGACCTCATCTCTGACCTTGAAGTTGTTTATCCTTTTTCTTACTAACTGATCAATCTGGTCGATCTCGATATATTGCTATTGATTGATGCGTAATTAAAGTGTTAAACCTCTGGAAATCTGACTCTATATTGTCTCTGTTCAATATTTCCACGTTATCACATTCGGATTCCCATCCTTATATTGCCTACATGCAAAACTATGCTGTAGTATTTTTTGCTAGCTAGTGTTATGTTACGTCGCGAAATATTGCGTTGCTAAATATTACGTATTGCGATAGGACTACACGAATTTCTACCGATTGACAAAATTCAGATATCCTAGTACGACCCCAATACTGTTCCCCAACCTCCTGTAAATCAGAACGCGGCCGTTAAATAAGAATTATTTATGGGGTCAGAAGCAGATCGGTATACTCATAACCCGCTAAAAGTTACAATTAACGTTGGGATGTATTAAATGTTTGCTAGGGGTTTTGAAAAAAAGCAGTTTTCACAAATTTATTCACCATAGCATAAATTGTAAACTGATCTATACCACCATTGAATACTAGTATTCGTATGTTTAAGCTAATCTCTGGCAATTATTAACAACGTAGGTTTTTTTGGAGATTATAGAATTTTTTTTATACTCTCTACATCATGAACTAATCTTAGCTAGACCACCATGCAGGGTCATGAATGCTCACTGCTGGGAAGTCTCATACTAGGACAAAATCGCCACCCAATGCCCCCAGTTTTTCAATGATGGTTTAGCTAAGATCAGTTAATGATTTAAACTATGAAAATTCTACAATCTCCACCAATTCCCGTATACTGAATATTTGTTTATGTTGATCATTCCCCTATTAATATTTATGAATATATTTTAACATCAATTAAGTGTCTGTTATTTTTGGAAATTTTTTGAAAGCAAACATTTTGTTTTTTCTTATTCACGATTAGGTAACGATCATAAGCAGTGTTTCTGATTATGCCGATTACATGCGTACATTGTTCGATTTTGATTCTATTAAAACACTACTGATTGGTTCAGATGAGCGTGAACCATTTAAATTGCTTGTCAGTGGTCTTAATGGAGGTGAGAGAATTTATTATTTATGATAATAATAACAATTACTATTATTGGTAAGCAGAGATGGATAGTGGCTAGCAGTGAAATCCAGGACGTGCGTTTCGTCCTATTTGGGACTCGTCAGCTGGATGTACCTGCATCCCAGAGTTGATGTTCACTCTGGGACTCGAACCCAGTACGCTCGCTTCAAACGCCATCGCGTTATCCACTCGGCCACTGAGTCCTCAACTCTGGGATGCAGGTACATCTAGCTGACGAGTCCCAAATAGGACGAAACGCGCGTCCTGGATTCCAATGCTAGCCACTATCCATCTCTGCTTACCAA